>NW_012117154.1:1754813-1905582 GCF_000951035.1 Colobus angolensis palliatus
CCTCCTGTCCTCCCCTCTCCTCTCCCCTCCCCTCTGCCCTCCCCTCATCTCTCCCTCTCTCCCCTTCTCTCTTCTCTCCTCCCCTCCTCTCCCCCTCCTTTTCCTCTCTCCTGTACTCTGCTCTCTCTTCTTCCATGTTGTCTTTTCTTATATATACTTTAAATATTTTTGATTTTACTAATACAAGTACTGTGTATGCAATTCATACCTTTTTAGCAGACAGCTCACGTGGACCCAGGTTGGGGTTGATCATGCAGATTGTGCAGGGGTCCTCCGCAGATGCACACTGGTGTGCACTGATGTGGAGCTGCTCCTTCCTGCTTCCTGGGCTCCAGACAGAAACACCATACCCCTGCACCAGCCTCTGCCTCAGCTCTTCATAGTCAGCACACCCTCTGCTTCCTGTCAGGGTCTTCTCTGCTGAGTCTGGTTACGGGATCCCTTTCCATGCAGAGCCATGCTCCCGTGCCACTGAGTGTCACCTTCAAGCTAGCCCCATGTGTGTGTCTGTGTGAGAATATGTGTGTGTGGGTTTGCCATCAAAGGAAAACTTTTATTTTGGCTGCTAAAATTCAGAAACATTTAAAGAACAAACAGTATCTTTTAAAAAATATCAAAGGTTCAGAAAACAAGACAAGAAACAAATTGTTGTAAAATTTCAATTCCCCTAAATTTGTCTATGAACTTAGAACTAATCTAATAAAAATAGTATGATGTTTCAATGGTATGTTGTTGTTGTCTAGTATTTTTTGGCATTGTTTTTTAAAAACCAGTCAAAATTTATCCAGCTAAATATTACATTACTTGTACAGATTTATAATAATAGCTTAGAGAAATGAACTTTATTGTTTTCCATGTTTCTATTCATGTCCAGTTTTTATGATAGTTTAAATAATAGTGAACCTTTTATTTAAATCAAAATATAATATGTATGCATATAATTTTAGAGGGTCCAATGATTTGGAAATAATGTATTCATAAGAGCTATTTTAAATAAATGTATATTTAAAAATACAATTTTAGAAATTATAATGCTATAAAACTTTAGAAAGAGAAATTGCACATCAATTAAATAACAGTAGCTTAACTAGAAGATAAATGAAAATTACTTTTAAGGACAAAAACAAACAAATCAAAACTCTGAGTGGAACCTGCAGGCACCCCTGGATCCCTGAGCCTCACAGCACCTGCCTCCTCCTTGCTGGGAACCTGATGACCCAGAGGACCTCTAGTACTTCCAGGCCTCTGTGGGCTGCTCCTGGAGCAGCAGGAGCACAAGGGATGCTTGGGAAAGGCTGGAACTTGAACTCCACGTCAGCCATGATTTACCTGTTGCCATCATTTTCTTGTCTTAGCTCATGGAGCTTTATCTCAGTCAGCAGAACTGCTGCCCAGCTTTCTTGAGCTCTTCCTCATAGAAGAAAATATCCTTTGGTAAAAGGAAGCAGTTCTCTCCAATTCATTGTTCATGTCTTCTACCATCTTCTTGTAGAGGCTGCAAATCTGCTGTGTGTAGTTCATATTTCTGCACATGGTGGGAAATTCCTTCTAGATTTCTAAGCATAGAGAAACGTAGTAATTTAACAGGGAGAAACAGAGTGAACACCCTTTTAATCAAATGACAAAATGGTAAAAGTTAACATAAAAATATTAGGACAAGCCGACATCATGTACCTCCTGATACGATGCACTGCAAAGAACACAACATTATTTCTATGATTTTCTGCCAATAGTGCATAACCTGAATCTATGAAGAAATAGCTGAGAACCCCAAGTTGAAGGGCATACTACAAGATAATGGCCCATATTCTTCAAAACGATAAAGGTCAATAAAACGTGGAAAAGGCTGAAGAATCATTTTGGAATTAAGGAGACCCAGAGGATGGGAGAGCCAAATGCAGCCAAATGCAGGATTCTACCCTGTTCCAGCAGAAAACTAGTTATAGATGAAATTATTTGGAAGACTCACACAATTTAAATATGTACAATATATTAGGTAAGGATTGTGTCACTGTTAAATTGCAATTTTTATCATTGTGTTCAGGTCAGGAAATGCCAAAATTTAGTGTCAATGGGTTTAATAACTTCAACTTATTTCAAAATAAAGAGTTGCTAAAAGTCTTCAACCATGATCCCTTCCTGACATCGTGGTCAAGCTATGTATGGCTCATGGTAGGTATCTTCTCATTTTCTGGTGGGGTACTTAATGTGAAAGCAGGTAAAACCATCATAAAACACCTTCAAGTTCTAAATCTTCCTTGAGCCTACCTATGTCTGAGAGGCTCCTCTAGGACATTTCAGGGAGTCTGGAGAACATATTAGTGGTGGATGTCCTTCTCCAATCAAGTCCTTCAACCCTTCTGATCCTCCTGCAGTCTTCTTTCTGGCCAGTATGATGTCTGAACAGACTCCGAGTCTAAAGAGCTTCTGGCTCCTATGTTCTCTGCTGGCTTCCATGAAAAGCTCTCTCTTTAAATGTTCATAAACCTGGTAGCTTAAGACAACAGAAATTTATTCTTTTATAGTCCTCTAGACCTAAAGTCCCAAATCAAGGTGCTAGCCGGGCCATACTCCCTCTGAAGTCTCTAGGAAAAGGTGTTTCTTTGCTCCTTCCAGCTTCTGGTTGCTGTAAGCAGTCCTGTCATTCCTTGGCTTGTGGCTGCACCCCTCCATTCTCTGCCCACATCTTCCCATGGCCTTCTTCTCTGTGTGCTTCTCTGTGTTCTCTACAGACACCAGTCATGAATTTAGGGCCAATCGTAATCCAGTACCCTCTCATCTCCATCCTTAACTAATTGCATCTGCAAAGACCTATTTCCAAATAAGGTTATATTCTGAGATTCCAGATGAACATGAACTTTTAGGGGCCATTATCCAACCAACTACACCAGTCTTCACTGCCTCAATCAATTTCCATGGAAGGTCTCTGGATTATTTGAAAACCCCTATTTTAGTTTTATTTCTCCTGGATTCCAAATTTTCTCTTTGAACAGGGCTCCTTCTCTCCACCCACATCTTAGAATTCTGTCTCTTGTTCAACTTCCTTTTTCTTTATTCTGTGTCTCACAGAGACAGGCAGGATCCTTCCATACCCTTCCTTGGCTCCCAGGACCCACACCTGTTAAATATATGATGTGTGTCCCTCATGTGGATTCTATCCAAGATCCTACAGAGGAAAGATTTGCTGGGATTAAGGTACCATCCTAAAGGGTAAGTTAAGGGCCTGCTCACAGACTCTCCGATTCTCATGGAGGACTGTGGCTTATCAAGTAACTCAGAATCACTGAATTTTTCTGTTCAACCTCATTCAGTTATTTTGGCTTTAAGATAAATAAAAATTAATTACTTGCATATTTGATCAACTTAAAAAATCCCGACTGTATATTTTGAGTCCTGATCAAAATCACCACTTGCCTAAAGGAACCAATTTAATGATTTCCTTCACTTTCAAGTTGTGAAGAAATTCTGGCTACCTTTCTCATTGCACCTTTACAAAGGCCAGACTTTATGAAAAAATAGTGATGATAGCAATAATCTGGAACTTGGTAATCGACAAACCTCTGGTTTCATGCTAAGTCTCAGCACAACTTTTCAATACTCCATGAGGTATGGATTGGGCAGATCATCCTGCCATTATTACAGACAGAAAAGGAGACAATCATACTGCTTTTGTTCTTGGACTGGCTCATAGTCTGGGCACAAGCATGATCAATTTGTTCATACCATTGTAAGACTCTTATCTCTAGAAGCACAAAGAGAACACATCAGAAGTAGATCTTTACATGAAACAAAACCAACTAACCATTTTGCCTGATGAGATAGTTTCTCATCTGTTTACTTTTTTTTTACAGTTTCCTTCTGTTTCTATTTAAAAGGCAAGTTAAAAAAAAAAAAGAACAATTAAGATGGCATACTATATGGAAAATAGCTCAGGCTTTACAGCAAGACATTCTGGGTTGAATTCCATTTCTGCCACCTACTAACCTGATGAACTTGGGTAATTTCCTTAACCTCTCTGATCCTCGATTTATTCACCTGTGATATTGTTTGGCTCTGTGTCCCCACCCAAATCTCACCTCAAATTATAATCCCCACATGTCCAGGGAGGGACCTGGTGGGACGTAATTGGATCATGGAGGCAGATTTCCCCTTTGCTGTTCTCGTGATAGTGAGTGTGTTCTCATGAGACCTGATGGTTTTAAATGTGTGGCACTTCCTTGCTCTCTCATTATCTCTCTCTCCTGCTGCCTTGTGAGATGTGCCTTGCTTCCCCTTTGTTTTCTGCCATGATTGTAAGTTTCCTAAGGCCCCCAGCCATGTGGAACTGTGAGTCAATTAAACTTCTTTCCTTTATAATTTACCCAGTCTTGGGTAGTATTTTTATATCAGTATAAGAATGCACTAATACAACCTGTAGTGTGAACCTCAAAGTCAAGTTGAGAGGATTGAAGAAATGATGTAGATTATGTACCCTGCATGAAGCCTCTCATGTTATTCAGTGGTAGTTGGCTCCTTCTCATCACCTTCCTGGGAGATTCTAATTTTGTCAAAGGATCAGTCCTAGATCACAGTGGCAGTGCTGATGTTGCTGTAAACTTCAGGCCAGTGTGCCAGCATACTATCTAGCCACATTGCAATGGAGAGTGCATGCAGGGGTACTGTATGAATCAGTGCCCAGAGATAAAGGGGTGGTCTGTCCTCTCCTGCAAAGCAGGTCAATGCTTGGTCTCCAGCTCTTCACCTCCTGGAAACTCACCCCCTATTTGTGCTTGAATTCATGCTATCTGAACAAGGGAAACTCATGTCATCTCTCTCATCCTGTAAAGCACTGCTGAGAACAATCATGCTAAAATAATTTAGAGGGAGAAAATGTTAAGCAAAGACTGTCAAAACAATACTCAAGAATACCAATAAGGAAGCCTGTTTTTAGTTAGCAAAATCTCTAACTAGGGGAGATTAAACAACTCTTACAAAAGTGCACATTACACAAGTATTTCATCACGCGTTGAGAGCCAGCATCTCAGGATCCAGCCGTGAACCAACATCTGAAATACCTTTTCCCGTAATCCCCTTCATCCAAGAATAAACACTTTTAATGAAAGTCCCAAGAGGAAGTAAAAAAGAATTTGTTTTTCCAGTTTCTTTTAACAATCTTTCCTAAAATAGGGGGCTATTCTTGTTTGCACCTTCCTTATAACAGTTCAGTCAAATGTGGCCACTGCCATAGCTTCTAGCAAGTTCCCTGGGTGCAGAGAATTGGGACCTGGCACCTGCAAGACAAACAGGCATCAGGATTTCGGGGGATTTTAATTTACTAACTACTCTTTATACTTTTGGTGAGCTTGCATTTCAAACCTTGCCAAGAGACACATCTCCTTGAACTCTGCTGTCCTGTCTCACCATGCAAAAGGCTTAAGAAGGATCATTTTGTTATTTCAAAATACTAAAGCAAATATTTCCAAGACGGTCTTGAAAAGTTCCTTGGAATTAACATCAAGCACTTACTATATAATGAAAGAGTCATGCATATACGATGTTCTTTTAGCTAGAGGAGTTTTTGGTGGTAATAATGGGAACAAAATTTAAGAGCCAGATTTTAAGTAGGAACATAATAACAGTCTTGAAGATAAAAAAAATATGGCTTTCCCTTAGCAAGAGTTGTTGAAACCCGAAAAGCTCTGTTTATGGTTTTACCAGGAGCTTCTAACATCATGTAGAAAATGGATGTACAAATGTAATTAAACACAGTAATACGAAACTGCATGGAAAATTTGGCAGAGAATCATAATTTTCTCTGATTATATAAGTAATATACATGTTCTTTGTGGAAAATGTGGACAATAAAAATATGGCATGAAGAAGAAAATTAAAATTATACAATTATACCACAAAGTAATCATTTTCTGATGTATATATGTTTTCTAAAAAATTGTATTTATGCCCTATTCATATTTGTCCTGTTGCTTTTTGACTTAATTTAATCATATATTTTTATTGTAGTATGTGAACGGCTATCTCCCTAGGACATGCATTGCAAACATTATATTTCTTTAAAATCTAGAGTTTTATCTGAAACATTTATTTGAATCTTGCAATCCACTCCAAAATATATCCACATTTGTTTTACTATCAAATATGTAGCATATAAATATAAAATGTAAACTGCATTGTAGATAAATGTAATATACATATATACATAAAATAAAAACTACAAAATTATAATATAGAAAGCATATCAAAATAATATTAATGAAATGTATGAAGCTGTACATATAAATGAAAGATGCTATGTCCTCTTTAAAATTTTAATTTTATATCATTTAAACATGCCTGCTTACCACATGTCTAAGAATTTCTTTGCCCAACTTGAAATAGCAACCTTAAAATACTTTATGTCACTGGAAAAAACTTGACGGCAATTTTTTATATACAACCCCACATGCACCACATGCACACACACCCACACACAGAAGAACAACATCCATTTAGGGACTCCTTGGACAAAATTTCAAGTCTTGAAGAAGTAGGTTTACTAAAGCAAAACTAATCCCCTTTCCAAGTCTGTAATGGGTATGAGATGTCCTTTCACTAGATATAAATTTATCAATGTACAGAAAAATAAAATCAATGGGTCTCAATTTTTCACTTTAAAATTTCCTTCCTTAAATTTCATGCACAGTTTGGGCACCTGTTTTTCCTTGCTGGCCTGTGAGAAAATGAGTCACCATGTGCAGAAGATGAGCCATAGATCTGTTCAGAAATAGTCACTCATGTTTGACATGACAGCTTGTTTTCCATATATTCTCTTGGTTGTTATTTTACATTGCATACATATAATAATAAAGTCATATTTTCCCCCAGCATGGCTTTCTAAGTGGAGTTAAATATATCAATATTTTATATCATACTTCACAGAGTGTCATGGCTCCCCATTTTGCCACCTGATCCAGACTGACAGTCACCACTGTAGGGGACCGTACCATATACTTAGGCATGAGAAAGGCCCATGGGTTGAAAGACGGAGAAGCATCCCTGGCCCAGCAACTTGCCATTTACTGGAGGAAAGAGCCCAGCCTAGGCTGAAGAGCTAATTGAGGAGCAGTCTCCACCATCCAACTCAACAAAGTCTAATATTTCACAGCTAGATCATCTTTCCTTTGGCTTTCACCTGCAGAAATTGTATTGCTTCCCAAAATGCATACGTAAGAGAGGTAAAGCCATACACATTAATCAGTCATCTGCAATAGTGTTTCTCCAAAAGGGGTGGCCAGGCTGTCTGCATCAGTATCCTGGGGTAGGGAGGAGGAGGGTGGATGGATGATTGGAGATTGCTGAGTCCCATCACGAAAGATTCTGATTCTGTAGATCTGTGGAGGCTCTGGGAGTCTTCATGTTAGCAAACATTCCAGGAAATTCCTGTCAGCATTAGAATTTGAGAACCAACAATTTACACTCTGAAGTGAATGCACTTATGAATCCTTCCTTGAGAGCAGGGGAGTTGCTCACTAATCTCTAGGGGGAATTCAGTGACCATCGCTAACAGACAGAAAGAGGAGTCTGGACAGGGCCAAGGACAAACTTCGCTTTTTCTGGAGTGGTCATCTATTAAGTGCTTTCTTGGAGAGGGTATAGTAATTGTGTACTTTGTATAAATACACTGTAGAAAGAGAAAAACAAATATCTAGATAATTGTGTCCCCTTCTGATCACCTACACAGAGATTTACATGGCACAAATTAAATCCATCCACTCACCCTGGAGTTCTGTCCTTCATTCAGGCAGGAGCCCCAGCAGAGTGGCCCAGGACCAGCTGTTTTTAAGCAGCCCCTGAGAGCAACACAGCAGGTCCCACCCAGCAGACCACAGAGCTATGGTGGGGGAAGCCAGCTGCCTCCTACATGAGTTCCCTGGGGTTGCTGTAACAAAGGGCACTGACTGTCTCAGATAATGGACGTTCATTGTCACTCAGTTCTGAGGCTTGAAGTCTGAGATCAAGGTGCTAGCAGGGTTGGTTCCTTCTGACGGTGATGAAGAAGAATCTGTTCCTGGCCTCTTTTCTGGCTTCTGGCAGCCTTGGGTATTCCTTGGCTTGAAGGTGGTCATCTTCTTCCTATGCCTTGAAATCATCTTCCCTCCATGTGTCCGGCTCTATGTCCAAATGTCCTCCTTTTATAAGGATAGTAGTAATATTAGATTACTTCCCACCCTAATGGCCTTATCTTCAATCGATCATTTGCAAAGACTATTTCCAAACAAGATCTTATTCACAGGTACTGGAGATTAGGACTTCACCATCTTTTGGGGGGCACCATTCAGCCTGTCATGCCCTCTCTTCTCCTCAGGTCTGTCTGAGGCTTGCTGCTCTGTCCCTTGGTGGCTGGGGACAGCATGCTTGCCTATGTCCATGCCTGTAGCTCCACTTTGCTCTGAGAGGCTGAGCAATGCCTCTCGTCAGTCTTCCCACAGCCCCTCAAGGGGCCCGGCACCTACTCAGTGACCCAGAGGGATCTGGTAGAGGAACCCAATCGCAGCAGGGCCATAAAAAAGTTAAAGCTTACCCCAGATGCTGAGCTGGGATGCAAAGCAACAAGCTAGGAAATCGACAGGCAGGCCCCAAATGGTCTTGCAGAGTCGAATGTCACCAGATTTCTCTGTGATGTGGCTTTTATTAAATACTTCTTAATAATTTGCCTTGTTATGTCTGAGCTTAGAAATAAATTATACTCATTCTCTGGAAATATTTTTAGACTTTGTCTGTAGGTCATGACCAATAAAAGGTTTAAATTCAAATATTGAATGATCCAAGGGCTCACTTCCTATAGAAATATCTTCATCTATGTGAATGATAATAGTGATAACAGCAAATATCCATGGGATTCCATAATTTATAAAAATTATTTGTTTTTACAAGTAACGAATTATTTACTTGTCACCTGAGAGGAGACTCAAAAGGAACATGACTATTAGCCCTCAGTGGAAGCTGAAATGTACCACCTGTCGTAAGGTATCTAATCTGTTTCCCATGATGTTTACTTTTTGTGTCTGAGAATATTGTCCGAGAGAGTCCGAGAAAGACTCTCATTCAAAGTCTTTCCCAGAAGGAACCAGTTGATAAAGCCACCGGCTCTGTCCAGCATCACACCTGTAATGATGCCACAGTGGACTGCCTTTGATGCCACAGGACAACAGCTCAATCTCCTGATTGTGGGGAGAAGAGTAGGGGTGTTCTCACTGCCCCAGGGCATTGCTAAAACAGGTTTGGTCAGCAAGACATTAAACAACAGAGATTAGGCTTAGGAATCTAATATGCAACTGTGTGCTTACTGTTGTCCAAATATTGGGAAGCACAACCCCAGATCAGTGAGTCAGATTTGTGTTCAAGGGGACAAATTGGAATGTGATACCCTCACTTTAGGCGAGCTCTCTTTACTTGAAACACTCTTAGGTGTACTGGAAGGACTCATTCTGGGGAAGTCACGCTCATTTATTCTGGCTGCCAAGTAGTGTGAAGCTTCTTATTCAGTCTTTCTCTCTCTCTCTCTCTCTCTCTCTGTCTGTGTGTGTGTGTGTGTGTTTGTGTATACATGTGCCAGCTTTTGTGCATGTACAGATGTTGATGAGGGGAGGTGGACCTGGGTACACCCTAAATTTAACTGGAAAGAATATTTAGCCGTTGTTCCTCCAGACCTTCCAACTCTTGGAAGCAATCAAAACCGTGGTGATGATTAGAAAATCAGCCTTGAATCCTCTTATATCATAGCTGGGACAAAGGGGACCTTAGTGGGGTGGGTGGCCAAAAGGGAGCAGGGTGTGGAGAGTCACTGTGTGTGCTGGCAGTACCCTAAGACATCCTTAGACTCCAACAAAAAGCAAAAGCTGTTCTAACCTTAGACTCCAACAAAAAGCAAAAGCTGTTCTACAAATCCAGGCACCAAAGTTTGGGGTCCAAAGTGGAAGATTTGCATTAAACAACATCAGAAGCCCCATTACAATGGGGCACGCAGCCAGCGTGGTTGCAAAGTGAGAAGGGCCCTGCAGATGCACAAATAGGCCTCATGTCTGGTTGGTTTGAGCTGTGCCCTTGGCCACTGTCAGTTATGAATGGAAGCCACTCCCACAGGATTAAGGGCCCAGGTGGGTCTGATCCCTGTTATTTACAGGTTCTATGGTGTCTTAGAAAAGGCTCAACTCTGAGGCTGGTCCCAGCTCAATGGCTTGCAGTCTGTATAATCTTGAATGAATCGCATAACTTACTAAGTTATCTTTTTCCTCATCTGGGATAATAAAATCCCCACACCACCACAGAAAGTGAATGGTTCACAAATACAAGCATGTCCAAGTCCTTTGCATATATTAAACATGCAATTCATTTTTCCTCAAGCAAGTTTAGCTTCTATTTGTTGAACTTTGAGGTGACTTACCATTGAAAAGGACTTACCATTGAAAAGCCAAAGAGGTGGCACTGTGCACCTGCATATGTCTCGAACTTTTGCTTGACTCCCTAATGTCCTGATAATTTCACATTTCATGCTTGCATATGGACAGTTTTCTCTTTTTACTAGAAATTAATACTTGCTCATTTTGCTGTTTGTAAAAACTAAAATTGTATTTTAAAAATCACCCAATCATCCACCTGGTGAAAATCACCGTTTATGTTGATTTATTTCCTTACAATGAATATTTAATATTTACATTTATTAAATATTTTATAAAACTGGCACCATGACATGTGTATATCATTTTGTATATTGCTTTTTTCTCTTTGAAACTGTATCAAGCATTTTCTATATGACCCTAAAACATCATTTTTAATAGCTACATCATATTTTGTCACCTGAATATACCATAATTTAACTATGTCCAATTTTTTGTTAACATAAATTGTGTGATTTTTGTAAATATTTTGTTTGTTTATTTTATAATTTCCCAAAGAGAGTTTTCTGAATTATTTCGTAATTTCTTGAAGATGTTTTTAATGTGTGTTTTTAAGTACTGACTTAGTAAATGCAACATTTTGTGGTATAGTATTTTTATTTTCATTCATTTCTAACAGTCTTCAATTTTGCCCTGTTCTATGATTTCTGTTTATACTTAAAAGTGTGTCTTTAATCTTCCAAATGTTTTAAAACATACACGTTTAGAATTAACGTAAAATTGTTATTTTCGGTATTAAAAATATTGTGTTAAAAGAACATAGTCTCATTATGTATGTTATTTGATACTTTAAAAATTTGCTTCATTGCATATTAAGAGGTCAGTTTTTATAAATTTCCCATGGATGTGTAAAAACAATGTATGTTCTCTGATTATGAAATAAGGATTTCATAGATTCTAACTAGTATATAATCTATCGTGTGGATTTTCTCATTTAAAAATTATATACATATAGTAATTTTTCTATTTGATTTGTTAATTTCTGAGATAAATGCATTAAAATGTTTAATTCTCATTGTAGATTTTTCTATTTCACCTGATAATTCTCTCATTTTTTGCTGTATTTATTTTTAGGTTAAATAGTTTAATACACATAATTTTAGAATTTCATATATCTTTCTTAAATCATTCTTCTTCCATGATGTAGTGACCCTCTTTATCTCTAATAATTATTTTTGACCTTAAAATCTATTTTATCTGACAGTAATAATGGCTATATCAGTTTTCTTCTGGTTAGTTTCTTTTATATCTTTACCTTTTTTTAGTTTAAACAGCATATAATTGAATTTTTAGAAATTCAATTTTAAAATCCTGGTCTTTTAATTAACAAATTAAATTAGCTTGTGGTAATTAGTCATTTAAAAACTCAATTCCTATTGTGTAATTTTGAGTTTTATACCTTACCATTCATTGTTTTTCATTCTGTTTTGTTTGGTTTTGCTTCTTTTCTTTGCCTCTCCTTGTTTTTTCTCTTTTAGGAATTAAGTTTTCTAATGCCCCCCCCCTTCCTCTCTAAACGTTTGTAGATTATATATTGTACTTCTTGTCTTTCACTAGTAACATGTTAATATTTAGGTGCATGCATATCTTCATTCTAATCTCAATGAATATTTTAACTATTCTCATGAACTATGCAAAACTTACAGGTTTGCTCTAAGTCCAATCATTCTCTCCCACCTTCTATGATATAGCTATCTAATAGTTTAGTTAAACCTCATTTTAATATTTTTTACTTACTTGGAACTTTTTAATGGTCTCTAAGTCAATTGTAGTTATTTTACATAATCAAATCTTGTTAGACTTGCACGTGTTTAGTAATTATTTACTATTATTTCTTGTGACATATATTTTCCTCTGTAGGTTTATTTTTTGCCAAAATGCATACTTTTTAAGTTTATGGTTCTTATTCAGGTTTTCTATGAATTAAGATGTCATTATTTCATCTTATTCTTGAATAACAGCTTCGTTATATATATACTTTTATATTGGTATTTTTCCCTCAGCAATTTAACTTCATTAATTCATTATCTTCTGATCTCTATAATTGTTTTTAAGAACTTTCCTGTGTGCTAATTTTTCTTTTGTAGTTGATCTGCTTTGCTCTCTGGTAGTTTTTAATATTTTATCTTTAATATTCTGTGATTCACTGTAATGTGTTCAGGTATGGATTTAAATTCATATCTTCTTGCTCATGACCCAGTATACTCCTTGAATCTGAGGGATCTGTCTTTAAAGACTTCTGAAAAACTCACAGAAATTATTTCCTTAAAATTTGTCTCTTCCTTATTTATTTTAATGTTTTTATGGGATATTTATGAAACACATATGAAAGTTATTTATCCTCTCATATTTTCCAGTTCTGTCTCTATACACTGCATTATTAGTAATTTCCTCATATTCGTCATTCAATTCACTAATTTTTTCTTTAGTCAACTGAGTTTTTAATTTCAATGACTGTATTTCATTTTTCAAAAATATTGGTTTTTACCAGTATCTTATATTACTACTTTCTCATGCTGCTATGAAGACATACCCAAGACTGGGTATTTATAAAGAAAAGAGGCTTAACAGACTCACAGTTCTGCATGGCTGGAGAGGTCTCAGGAAACTTACAATCATGGCAAAAGGCATGTCTTCACAGGGTAGCAGGAGAGAGAATGAGTGTCAAGCAAAGAGGAAAGCCCCTTATAAAACCATCAGATCCTGTGAGAACTCACTATCAGGAGAACAGAATGGGGGAAACCACCCCCATGATTCCAATTATCTCCACCTGGTCCCACCCTTGACATGTGGGGATAATTACAGTTCAAAGTGAGATTTGGGTAGGGACAGAGAGACAAACCATATCATATCTGTTTTTTGCCTATGTCTTTCATCATGTTAAACATTTATTTTATATTCTCTTTCAGATTGGCTTCTTATTAACCCAGGTTACTGAGGTTCTAATTCTATTTATTTTGTTCCTGCTGACTCTTAAGTGGAATATATTGTGTCCAGGTATATTTTTACATACCAGGTTTTATATTTGCTTCTGCTAAGATTCCAAACAGGCTTATTTGGGAAAATTTGCAAGTTAATTTCTTAGCTAGGGAATTCCTGAACAAAGAAGGAAGTGAAAATCTGAGCCCTAACTTTGTGTCTGGAAAAGGGCTGCACTAATGCATTCTTAAGGAGATTCCTGTCTTCACACCTAAACCAGGCAGAGAGGGATAGGCTTACCTGTTACAATCCTGTGCTGATATGCAGGTAATTTTCTGGTCTTACCTTCAGAGTTCTGTCCTAATGGAGGAAAGCTCACTTCTCACTCTTGCTTTGTTTGGTTCCAAGACCTCAACTTCTGTCCATGTATGGACATTGAAAATTTAGGTTTCTGGCTGGCATAGTGGCTCCATGCTTTGGGAGGTAATCTCACTACTTTCAGAGGATAAGGAAGGAGGATTGGTTGCAGCCAAGAGTTTGAGACCAGCTGGGCAACAAAGCAAGACCCCATCTCTACAAAAAATTTAAAGAAATTAGCTGAGCACAGTGGCATATGCCTGTAGTCTCAGCTACTCTGGAGGCTGAGGCAGGAGTAGTTATTGGGCTCAGGAGTTTGAGGCTGCAATGAGCTATGATTCAGCCTGGGAAACAGGGTAAGACCCTGTCTCTATAAAAAAAGAAAGAAAAATTAGTCTTACATGTTTCCGAAACCCAAATCCACTCCATTCCCACCTGCAAGCATTAGGTCACATGTTTACCGCACCTTGATTGAAAGCATTTTTTTTTTAATGCTATACAGCCTTTCTAAACATTTGCAGCATGAACATTTTCAGGTTATCCAGATTGTTGTCACGCTGACCACATGATCTAACATTTCCACATCAGCATTTATAACCTCACCTGGGCTGTTTTTGAAGCTGAACTCAACAATATTTCCTTAGATTCAGCATAAAGAATTGGAGAGCCAAAATACGAAACGTATCATCTTCTGAGAAATACCCCTAAAAGTAAAGCTAACATCTCAGGTGGCCCTGTGGTGTCCTAAATGATGAATGGCATATCTGTATTTCTTCAATTAGTCCACCGATACCAAGGCCTCCGTTTTCTGGGAGGACTTGGGCACAGAACCGTAGTACTGGGGCTTACAGCAGCAAGTGCAGGCCCACTAACAACCAGCAGATGGCGAAAGTATAACCAGTCCCTCGGGAAGGGCCCAGCGCTCCTGAGATCAGGAATAAGAAAGGAGGGAGCCGTTTGTCATTTAAAGGAGAGTTTTGAGGACAGGCTTGAGCTGTGTGAAATTTGAGATATTCAGGGAAGCTGATATGTGTTAATCTGTTCCAAGTGACACATGAAAATATCTTCTGCCAACCCAACTCTGTTTACTTTTTTAATTTCCTCAGAAGAAAAAAGAACTGATTGTATCAACAGTGGGACAGGAGGAAAAACAAGGTAAATATCCAGAGGCAGGGACAGAAGTCTGCAGGTTATATTAATACAACATTTTAAGCAGATGGGTCTTTCTTTGAAGGCGAAGCACCTTTCATTTGCTTGCCACTCTGAATAAAAATTACCACCCCCAAAGAAAACAAAATAAACCCAATATTTACCATGCCCAGCCAACTTTGCCTTTGCATGGAGTTACCATGGACTTTCCTTGTTGTGAAAGGAGCTCCAGCCCCTTCTGAACCTTCAACTGCAACTCTAAGCAGGTAAGAGTGCATCCCTACTTTCCCCACTGTTCTGGGGTGTGGTAAGACAGGCTTTTCTAAATCCTGTCGATTCCAAGGACTTGTAGAATTCCTTGTGAGACAAGAATGTCTGTGGAGAAGAGTGGTTTGATAAATAATTCTACCGCAAAGACACGTGCAAGTGAATGTTCATTGCAGCCCTATTCACAATAGCAAAGACATGGAGTCAACCTAAATGCCCATCAAGGACAGATTGGATAAATAAAATGTGGTCCATATATACCACGGAATACTGCGCAGCCTTAACAGACTAATGAGATCATATCCTTTGCAGGAACATGGATGAAGCTGGAGACCATTATCCTTAGCAAACTAACCAGGAACAGACATCCAAATACCACGTTTTCAGTTGTAAGTGTGAGCTAAATGTTGAGAATTCATGAACACAAAGAAGCAAAGAACAAACACTGGGGTCTACTTGAGAGTACAGAGAGGGAGGAGGGAGACAAGCAGAAACGATAACAATTGAGTATTGGGCTTTTAATACCTTGAAGCAGAAGTTAAAAGGAGAAAAACAAGTTTTCCTATACTTGGCTGACTCACTCCAAGGCTAGCAATAGGCAGGGCCCTAGCAGGGCCTTGATAACACTATCTGAAAAGCCAGAGCCCAAAGGAATGAGCTCCAGAGACTCTCCCAACACCCCCTCCCCCCAAGCAAGGATAAGAAAAATAGTTTCTTCTTATCAGTTTCCCCCTTTGAAATTCTTTCCCTATACCATTATCCTTTGAGCTGTTCTCACAACTTTTGTAACTATTTCTGCAAGTTTGCAAGGATTTTGTAAGTTGCTGTTTTCCAGCTGTGCAGTATGGCGAAGGTCACAAGATAAGCCTGAGTTGTAAAACATGTCGCTGTTTGATACTCTGCCTTTCTTCTGCTTCTGTGAAGCTTGCTTGCCCACCCTGCAGGTTTCATGCAACTAGCTGGCCAACCCCCTTTAGTTGCATGTATAAAAGTCAAGCCCTGTCTTTGTTCAGGGCTCAGCCTTTGGATGTTAATATGCTGGGCCAGTGGCCACCTAAATAAAATCCTCCTGTTCCACCCATTGGTCTCTCCTGTCCCTTAATTCCCACAACAACCTGAGTGATGAAATAATTTGTACAAGAAATCCCCATGACATGCATTCACCTAAGTAACAAACCTTCACATGTACCCCCAAACCTAAAATAAAAGTTTAAAAAACTTTATGGTTTGGCTGCCTCAATTATCAAGGCTCCCATCCTACCTCACATGCTCCACATAGCAACAGAGAGGCACCCAGGCACAGGAGCACCCATGCACTCAGGCACCCACACACACTACATGGAGGACTGCTTCAGCCTCTCCTTCCCTCAGCACCAGTGTCCTGGGATTTCCCAGAGGAACAAAACAGAAGCCAGTCTGAGTGGTCAGTGTTAAAGCACAGAGGGTTCAGAATGGATATGCACAACAGATAGCTGTGTGTCTAGGAACATCCTGGTCTCCTTAACTTATGGCCCAGGTCATCTGGCTTTTGGGACAAGGGGCGCTACATGACACACAGGGCAGGATGTCAAGGTGAAAAAGTCCAATGTAGAATTTAGTACCAGAAGAGAGAAAAAAAAGAAAAAAAGTGTTCAGATGGGGGTGTGATGAGTTTGATGATGACCATTTCTTTGAATTGGGCAAGTTGAAAAAGAAAAATTAGGCCGGGCGCGGTGGCTCAAGCCTGTAATCCCAGCACTTTGGGAGGCCAAGACGGGCGGATCACGAGGTCAGGAGATGGAGACCATCCTGGCTAACACAGTGAAACCCCGTCTCTACTAAAAATACAAAAAACTAGCCCTGCGAGGTGGCGGGCGCCTGTAGTCCCAGCTACTCGGGAGGCTGAGGCAGGAGAATTGAACCCGGGAGGCGGAGCTTGCAGTGAGCTGAGATCCGGCCACTGCACTCCAGCCTGGGCGACAGAGTGAGACTCCGTCTCCAAAAAAAAAAAAAAAAAAAGAAAGAAAAATTAGCATTGGGTGGTGCAAGTGCAGGCTAATCTTGGGGAATGTGGAAAGGCACAATACAAAGTAAACAACTGTATATTGATCCCTGGAGATGTTTCTGAGGAAGCAGGGAATACTTCATTCTCACGTAGGCTCAGTGATAGAAATGATTCATCTATTTTGTTGCAGAGGAAAAGTTCATTGCTATGAGATATCCAGTTTTCATAATATGAAAGGAGCATATGACAATGAGTATTACTACTCAATGATGAGTAATATGTGTTTATGAATATGCATGTGTAAAACTGAGTTTTTTTTTATCATTATGTTGAAGGTGGTTTTCCTTACTCCCTCTTATTGCTGCAACTCTTTGTGAAAGTGATGCATTTCCCTTTATGAGTTACTGATTCAAAACCCTCTTGTCCAATTTGTCACATTTTTCTCATTTCTGGACTCACAGTTCTAATTCAGTTTTCTCCTGGGGTTTCAACATGGTTAATTTTTTTCATTTGTTCCTTATTAACCTTTGTTTTAAATAGTGGTAGACTAAATCACACACCCGCTTGCTTTGCTTGAAAATTAACTTTTGCATCTTCCGATCAATAGAATTTTTGTTTAGATCTTTGAATACAGATTGAGAAATGTAATGGCTAAGTTACCAAAATCAACTAAATTCAGGTAAAACATTTTTGTTTTAATTCCATTAAATCTTGTTTGGGTTACTTTTTCTTTTGTGTAGGTATTAATAATACTTACTCTATTTCCAATCTAACATTGATAAAAGATAAATGCACTTTTATTTCTCTGAATACTTTTATTTAGGAAAACCTTCTTCCAAATGTGCAGTGAGTAATTTTAATATTCTATTGAACACTCACTAAAGTTACAGTGCTGAGTATGATACTTAAATGGAGACCCAGAGGAGGCCCCATCTGTGGACAGTTATAATAGTACTTAGACCATTTTCCTAACTGGGTTCTCCTTTAGCTCCAGGATATAAGCTTAAAGTAACACTAGTAATCTACTCTTTAGATTTAATGTGAAAAATAAGGGCAAATGTTTAAGCTTCTAGAAATATAAAGTTGTCGAGGTTGTTAATGCTAACTGTGGTCATTTAAGAATAATTTGCAAGACAGAATCCCAAACCAGCTTTCTTACCTAGTGATAGGGCCCCAACTGAAAACCGCTCTCTGCTGATGCAGAAGCAGACAGGCTCACCTTTTTTGATTGAAGTGAGTAGAAACTCCCCTGAAAAAGGAGTTTTTTAAATAGCAACTAAACCTCAACCCCCAACTGAAAAATACTGGAAGATCAGGGATTCCTGGAGGAAAGAGGTCCTGGACTTCAGCATTCGTCCTATTGGTTTAGGCTACAAGGTACCCAAGACAGCACCAGGCACCAATAGGCAAACTGCTGCAGGCCAGGTCACCTTCACTCAGGATCCCTTTGTGGTTACCAGGTGTCAATTGAGGAACATGGTGAGACAAGTCTCAATCATTTTAGGAGGTTTATTCACCAAAGTTAAGGATGTGCGCCTGTGACACAGCCTCAGGAAGTCCTGACGACATGTGCCCAAGGTAATTGGGGCACAGCTTGGTTTAATACATTTTAGGGAGACATGAGACATTAACCAATAAATATAAGAAGTATACTGGTTCCTTCCAGAAAGGTGAGGACAACTCAAAGCAGGGAGGGAACTTCCAGGTCACAGGGAGGTGAGAGGCAAAAGATTGCATTCTTTTGAGTTTCTGATAAGCCTTTCCCAAAGGAGACAATCAGAATGTGCATCTATCTCAGTGAGCAGAAGGATGACTTTGAAATAGAATGAGAAGCAGATTTGCCCTGAGCAGTTCCCAACTTGAAGAGGCCCAAGATATCTTCCTTTTGCAAAGTCTTAATAGAAGCTGAAGGCTTCAGATTTAACCCAATTACTGCTGTTAAACATTGCAGACAATGGTTCCCAACTAGGGGTGATTTTGACCCCCAAGGGACATTTGTCAAAATCTAGAAACAGTTTGATGATCACAGCTGAGGGAGGGGATGCTGTGAAATCTAGTTGGTAAAGGCCAAGGCTGCAGCATTCTGAAATACACAGAACAGCTTCCCGTCCCACCCAACAAATAATGATTTAGCCAAAAATATCAACAGTGACAGCACTGATAAGTGCTGCTACATCGAATCATTTTTCTAAAAGTACTAAGAGATTAAAACTTATATCACATGACTAATTTGTGGGGATTAGAAGTTTTTTAACAGCTTTGTTAAGATATAATTCACATACCAAACAATTCAACATTTGAAGTATACAATGGTTTTAGTTTGTTTAGAGTTACGCAATTGCTACCTTACGTTTTATATTTTAATCACCCCAAAAATACAGCCAGTGCATTTTAGTCATCATCTCTCCATCCTCCCTCTGCTCCCCACCCTAAGCCTTAGCAACCATTCATCTGCTTTCTGTATCTATAGTTCTGCCTGTTCTGTACATTTCACATTGATGAAATTATACAGTGTGTGGTCTTTTGCATCTGGTTTCTTTCACCTTGCATAATGTTTTCAAAGTTCCTCCACGTTGTCATCTGTATCAGTATTTCATTCCATTTTATTGTGGAATAATGGGATTTATAACTATACTGCTGCAAGAATCAGGAGAATGGAGAGACCACTGGGTGGAATAGGAGGATTTTATTGAGTGCACTCCAGCCCAGCGGATTAACATCCAAAGGCCGAGCCCTGAACAAAGGCAGGGCTTGACTTTTACACACACTTCTGAAAGGGGGCTGACAAGTTTGAAACAAGCTTACAGTGGTGCAAAATGCTGTGGCACAAAAGCAGGTAACAAAGGCAGTTTATCAAACAGTGACAGGCTTGTAACTCAGGCTTGTTTAAGCACATCATGTGACTCCTGCTGTGTGGCCTAGGTGGCTGTAATCGCTGTAATACAGGTTTGCTCAAGCCTATCTTGTGTCTTTCAGTGTGCTGCCTGGATGGAAAGCAGGAACTTACAGAAACCAGCCACAGAAAATAGGAATTTGCAAACTTATGAAACATGCCAGGGTACAATAGCACACGGGGTGGGGAGGGCGATGGGGGCTCGAGCTGCCTAAAAGAGAAAAATTAGTTTTTCCTCTTTTTAACTTCTGCTTCATTCCCCCTTTGATGCTTTTTATAAATGAGGTTTAATGGAAAGCATCAGTATTATTTAATTCTTCATGTGAAGGTAGTAGCTCTTTATTTGGCAAGGGTTGATATTTAGTTACAGCCATTAGTCAAGTGGTAGTTTGTTTATCTACAAGAGCCTCTGTAGCTGTTTGGATGTTCTTAACAAGGAGAGGTAGGAGACAAGCAAGTATGAGGCAGACTCCCAGTATGGCTAAAACTATTACTACTAAGGTTTTAAATCCTCCAAGGATAAAAACCAGCCCCCAAAGAGGGAATCTGGAGACCATCCTTTCCAAGCCTGTACTGGAACATGGGCTAATTTTTGGATTTTTACAGTTATATTCTTGATGACCTTTCCATTGTCATCAATCTCTAGGCAGCAGTTAATTAAATTGAACTTCCCACACATCCCTCCTTCCTGGGCTAGGAGGTAGTTTAGGGCTAATCTATTTTGATAAATAGGATTCCTTATTTTTGTGGCTTACTGGGCTAGCAGATTTAAGGCCTTTACTGTATCATTTGCAATAATTTTAAGTACTCCTTGTAACCTTATGATACGGTTGAGCATGTAAATAGTGGTATGGTATCCGTGCATTCCACCTTACGCCCAGGTGGCTGGGCCATAATATTGGATTATTCTTTCGGGAGGCCATTCATTGTCCTTCCACTTCCCTATGGTTATGCCCCCTTTTATTTCTCCTTTTAGTTTCATCATAGATAGGGTACCCTAAGGTTTCTCCTTGTTTTAAAGGGATTAGAAAGAAGGACAGTCTAATTGTTCCTAGTATGCAGGCCCTTGACCATTTAGTTGGTAGTTGCCAATATGCCCACAGTCCACAGATTCAGTAGAGGCCTGAGGGTGCCTGCCAGGCATTTGGAGCTTCAAGTTGGTACCAAGAGTAGCATATTTATACCCAGCAAGCAAGGACAAAAGAGGTCTTTACCCGGGGAAGGGGGCTGAGCAAAGTGGCAAAACAGCAGTAAAACAACTAATATTATAAGGAAAGCTACTGGACTTAAGATTTCTAACCATATTGACTTCCCTGATGATGTCTCAAGCTTCAGCCATGTATAGACTAGTCAGCTTCCAGGGTGACTAGAGCAGAGCTGTTGCCTCCTCCATCTTCGGCCATGCATTGACTGGTCAGCTTCCAGAGTGACCAGAGCAGGGCTGTCAGTGTCTTCAATGGCAATTTGATCCCATTGTAGAATCGGCTGGCACAGATGGTCTGGATCCTGTTGACTGGTCCATTTGTCTCAGGCAGCTGGCTTCAGCTGACTGTGGTGGACCCATGGCACAATTACTGCAACTTTAATGGCAGTGTGAGTGGACAAGATTACAGTATGTGGCCCATCCCATATAGATCCCAAAGTGGTTGGATTCCATTTTTTGACCCAAATAGCATCCCTGGGTTTGAAGGGGTGTGCCGGGTCTGTCAGGCTTATGGGCATTCTTTCCTGTACCTTGCCATGGACACCCTACATGGCTGTCCCTAAAGCCTGTATTTGCCTTCTTAAAGTTAGTTCCCATTGTTCACGGAGATCACCCTTAACTTGACCTATGACTGGGGTTGCCGGCCGAACAAGATTTCATAGGGTGAATACCTGGTTTGTTTGGTGGGGGTGCACCTTACTCAGAGGAGGACCATGGGCAAGACCTGATATCATCTTAGGTGGGTCTCTTGGCAATATTTTATTTTAGTAGTTGAGTGTCCAGTTCATGTGCTCTACCTTTTTTGAGCTCTGCAACTGGTAGACTGTGTGTAATTTCCATTTATTTTTAATAGCCATACCAGTTCTTGAACTATTTCAGCTACAAATGCTGGTCCATTGTCTGACCCAAGAGTCAGGGGCAGTCCAACTCTGGGGATAATGTCTCTTAGCATTACTTTAGTTACCTCCTGTGCTTTTTCTCTTTGGGTGGGAAAAGCTTTGACTCATCCTGACAAGGTGCAGATGAGTACTAGCATGTACTAATAGCCCCCTGCTCAGGGCAGCTTTGTGAAGTCCATAGCAGGTTTTCAAAGGGTGTGGCTCCCATTTCCTGAATTCCCAGGGACCGAGTAGGTTATTATGGGTTATTCTGGGCACATGTTAGACATTGTTCGCAAATGGCTTGGGTGAGAGGGCGGTGAGCCATGGCACATAGAAGTGACATCCCAGTAGTGTTCGTAGTGCCGTTTTCCCCATGTGAGTCTCTTGGTGGAATTGTTTTACACACTTAGGGGCCACCATTTCAGGGATGGCTAGCCTCCCATCAGAGAATTTCCACCATCCTTCTTCAGTGCATTTTCCAGTTTCTCAGGCAAACCAGGCCTTCTCATTCGGAGAGTAACTTGGGATCTTGGGGAGGGGAGGCTCTGGGAGGAGAGGCATAGCTAGGGATTCCTTTTCCAAGTGTGGAGTAGTCATTGCTGCCCGTTTTGCCTCCCTGTCTGCCTTTCTGTTTCCTTTGGTCTCTAGTGTTCTTGCCTTTTGGTGCCCTCTGCAGTGCTAACAGCTACCTTCCTTGGGGTCTATACAGTGTCTAAGAGCTATAAAATCTCCTCTTTGTACTTTCTTTCTTTTTTCCCCACCAATTAAGGGTCCTCTCTCCTTGTATGTAGCTCCATGAACATGCAGTGTGACAAAGACACATTTGGAATCAGTGTAAATATTGACCTTTTTGTCTCTCACCAGCAAAAGAGCCCTTGTTAGGGCTATTAGCTCTGCCTTCTGGGCTGATGTTCCGGGGGGCAGAGGCTGAGCCTCTACCACTGAGTCCAATGTTACCACCGCATAACCTGCCCAACAGACCCCTTCCATTATGAAACTGCTCCCATCTGCAAAGTAACAACTGGGTCCCTGAGGGGCTGGTTTGTAAGATCTCCCCACCTCGAGAATACTTCATCTACCATTTTCACACAGTCATGGAGGGGGGTTCCCGGTTCAATCGGGAGCAAGGTGGCCAGGTTAAGGGTGTTTACTGTTTCTAAAGTTATGCGGGGATTTTCGCATGGGAGTCCCTGGTACTGAGTCATTCCCGGATTTGAAAACCAGTGATGCCCTCTCTGGTTCATTAGAGTTATAACTGAATGCATTAACTGGATCGTCAGCTGCTGCCCTAGAGTCAGTTTGTTAGCTTCTTGTGCCAGTAGGGCTGTGGCAGCTAGTGCCTTAAAGCAAGGGGGCTACCTTAATGCCACTGGGTCTAGTTACTTGGATAAGTATGCCACCAGGCGATGCCACAATCCTGTGTATTGAGTCAGGATTCCAACAGCCATTCCCTTTTGTTCGTGGAAATATAGAAAGAAAGGCTCAGTTATGTCAGGCAGTCCTAAGGCTGGGGCCTGTGTTAAGGCTTCTTTGATTTGTTTAAATGCTTTCTCCTGGTCAGCCAGAGGAGGGGTTCCTTTTCTCTCCCCTTGAATCTGGCCATGTTCATCATAATAGAGGGGTCCCTGAGTTTCCCAGGGAGGCATCTGCAAAACCCCGGGCATGGCCAGGCCAGAGGTGGCTGGCTTGATCATCCTGACTTTCCTTCTTGACCTCCTGTGGTGGTGGTTTTTATTTTTCATTTTGAGCTGAGGCCGGGGTTCATTACCATTTGAATTTGACTCCTCAGGGGCCAGTCTCGGTAAAGCCGGGTAGATTGGAGTGTAGGGAGGAGGAATTCCTATCTCCTCTGGTGATTCCTGCAGAACTGGTTTTTCCTGTGGCTTTCCCTTTGTTTCTGTAGCTGATAGAGAAGCTGATTTTTCTTTCACTTTAAGTTCGGCTCAAGCCACAACTGTGAGGCAGGACTGGAACCATGCAGGGCAGTTTTGGACTGTATATAAGGAATTGGTCTGGATGCCCTGGCTGTCCGCCCACCCTAGTCACCACCTTAAATACACGGCCAATTGTTTCCCGATCTATAGTTCCTTCTGCCAGCCATCTGACACCAAAAGAGGGCCATTCTATTTCACAGAGAGTTCTCAACCTCTGGAGGGGTCAACTTGATCCCATAACCCTCTGCATAACCTTTCTTGAAGTTCTTTAACATACATTGTAATGGGGTGGCTTTCGACAGCTTCCCTCCAATTTCCTCCCAGTTATGACGGAACTTATTCACTTTTACTTTCGCTTCAGACCGATTAGACCATCTCCCTCATGGGAGTTTTCAGATGCCACTTAGCTTTAATGGAGGGTTCATATGAGTCCCGAACCTGGACCAACACAATTGCTAAATTGTGGGATGCCTCCCTAAACCGTATGCAGTAGCCCTGGAGGAAGTTCACCACTAGTCCTGGTTGGTCCCACAATTCGCTAGGGGCGTACGGTCTATGCTAATAGACCTGTGGTCCTACCCACTTCACTCCCCACATTGGCTCCTTTTAGAATTTAGAGCTGCCTCTTTCACATGCATTCACACACTTCCCTGCTTCCAGTTCCTTTCCTCTGGGTGGGATGTAGGTTTCATCTGACTTTGTGAGCCACTCTCGCATCCTGGGTTGGACTACTCAGTACACCCTGGGTATAGGTTACATCCGACTTTGTGAGCCACTCTCACATCCTGGGTCAGACTACTTGGTGCACCCTTGGAAGTTGATCAGGCTCCCCTTCTGTCTTTGTGGCATGGGTCCTGCCTTGGGCCCCAAACCTTACCACGGTCCTGTAGCGCACTATCCCTGGAATCGTCCTGTAATCCCTTAGGTTCTGTTGCGCTGTCAGGGAGGTGCACTGGATCACAGGAGAGCTGATCCCTTCTCTGGGTTTAAGTTCCCCGATGGCATGCCTGAGGTCACGGTTCTCCCCCAGCTCGGGGCCCCAGACACACAGGCAAAGGAGACAGCAAACCTTTCATCTCCACTCCTGGCTGGCTCACCAAAATGTTGTAGGAATCAGGAGACTGGAGAGACCACTAAGTGGAACAGGAGGATTTTAGTGAGTGCACTCAAGCCCAGCAGATTAACAACCAAAGGCTGAACCCTGAACAAAGGCAGGGCTTGACTTTTATACACACTTCTGAAAGGGGGTTGGCTAGTTTGAAACAAGCTTACAGTGGAGCGAAACGCAGTGGCATGAAAGCAGGTAACAAAGACAGCTTATCAAACAGTGACAGGCCTGTAACTCAGGCTTGTTTAAGCATGTCATGTGACTCCTGCTTTGTGGCCCAAGTGACTGTAATCTAGGCTTGCTCAAGCTTATCTTGTGTCCTTTACTGTGCCACCCAGATGGAAAGCAGGAACTTACAGAAACCAGCCACAGAAAACGGGAATTTGTTTATAATTCATCAGCTGATGGGCATTTGGGTTGCATCCACTTTTTGACTATTCTGCATAGTGCTACTGTGAATATTCATGCACCAATTTTTATGTGGAGGTATGTTTTTATTTCTCTTGGGTATATACCTAAGAATAGAATGATTGGATCATATAATAACTCTGTGTTTAACATTTTGAGAAATTGCCAAAATTTTTCTTTTTTTTTTTTTTTTTTGAGACGGAGTCTTGCTCTGTTGCCCAGGCTGGAGTGCAGTGGCCGGATCTCAGCTCACTGCAAGCTCCGCCTCCCGGGTTTACGCCATTCTCCTGCCTCAGCCTCCCGAGTAGCTGGGATTACAGGCGCCCGCCACCTCGCCCAGCTAGTTTTTTATATTTTTTAGTAGAGACGGGGTTTCACTGTGTTAGCCAGGATGGTCTCGATCTCCTGACCTCGTGATCCGCCCACCTCGGCCTCCTAAAGTGCTGGGATTACAGGCTTGAGCCACTGCACCCGGCCCAAAATTTTTCTTTTTCTTTATGTTACCACCCATAATGGATGAACATTCCAATTTCTTTGCATCCTTGCCAACACATGTTATTATCTGTCTTTTTCGTTATAACTATCATCGTGGTTTTGAAGTGGTATCTCATTGTGGTTTTGATTTGCATTTCCCTAGTGGCTAAAGATGTTGAACATCTTTTCATGTTTTTATTGACAAGTTGTTTCTTTTCTTTGGGTAACTGTCTTTTTAGATCCATTATCCTTTTTTAAACTCAGTTATTTATATTTTTGTTGTTGAGTTCTTAAAAATTCTTCATGCAGTCTGGATATAAGCCCATTATCAGTTATGTGATTTGCAAATATTTTCTCCCATTCTGTGGATTGTCTTCTTTTCACTTTCCTGATTGTATTATTTGCAGCACAAAAATGTTTAATTATACTAATGTCCAAATTATCTATTTTTCTCTCTTGTCAGTTTTTTGTTTGTTTGTTTATTTTTATTGTCATCTGTAACAGCAGTTCACAACGTTTGCTTTCATGTTTCCTCTTAAGAGTGTCATAGATTTAGCTCTTCTATTTAGGTTTATGACCTATCTCAAGTTAATGCAATGTCCTTAGTGAATTATCTTGGTAGTACTGATTGAAATGAACTAGTTTACTTTCAGACTTTCAGTTTGATTCTGTTGATCTATGTGTTTATCTTTATGTCAATACCATACTGTCTTGTTTATTATAGCTTTGAAATAAGTTTTGAAATCACTGTGAGATCTTCAATTTAGTTCTTTTTCAAGATTCTTTTGGCTACTCTGGTTCCTTTGAATTTCCATATAAATTCTAGAATCACCATGTCAGTTTCTACAAAATAGCCATTTGGAATTTTGGTAGGTATTGCATTGAATGTATAGATCAATTTGATGAGTGTTGCCATTTTAACGATACCAATTATTCCAATCCACGAACATGGAATGTCTTTCCCTTTATTTTGGTCTTTTTAAATTTCTTTCAACAACGTTTTGTAGTGTACAAAGTGTTACATTACCATGTCATAGTTGTTCGTT
Organism: Colobus angolensis palliatus; assembly: GCF_000951035.1. Lineage (NCBI taxonomy): Eukaryota > Metazoa > Chordata > Mammalia > Primates > Cercopithecidae > Colobus > Colobus angolensis. The sequence goes on from NW_012117154.1 coordinate 1,781,871, forward strand.
GTACAAGTCTTATAATTTTTCATTAAATTTATTCCCAAGTATCTTATTCTTTTTGGATGTTATAAATAAAATTGTTTTCTTAATTTCTTTTCAGATTCTTCATTGCTAGCATATAACAATGCAATTAATTTGTGTATATTGATCTTGTATAATGCAACCTTTCTAAATTAATTTATTCTAATTATTAATAGTAAATTACTTAAATTTTCTACATAACAAATCATGTCATATGTAAATATAAGAACTTTTCCTTTTGTTTTTGCAATCTTAATTTTTAAGATTTATCTTGTTTACCCAATCTCCCAGGCTAGAACCTCCAGAATATTGTTAAATAGAAGTAGTGAGAGTGGACATACTTATGCTGTACTTGATCTTTGGGGAAAAGCATTTGGTCTTTCACCATTAAGTATGATATGAGCTGAGATTTTGTATTGTTTGTTTTGTTTTTGTAGATACCCTTCATCAAGTTGAAGAAGTTTTCCTCTATTCGTGGTTTATTGAGTCGTGTTTTTGTTTGTTTGTTTGTTTGTTTGTTTTTTATCATGAATGGATTTTGGATTTTGTTGCATGCTTTTTCTGCTCTATTGAAATGACCACGTTTTTTTTTGTTCTTCTTTCTATTGATATGGGGCATTACATTGATCGATTTTTTTGAATGTTAAACCAGTATTGTATTTCTGAGATACATCCCACTTTGTCATAGTGAGTGTGTAATCCTTTTTATATGTATCAATATTTAATTTGCTTGTATTTTATTGATGACTTTTGTGTTTTATATTCATAATAGATGTAGGTCTGGTTTTCTTGTGATATCTTTTGTTTTTTGTAGGTCTGGTTTTCTTGTGATATCTTTTGTTTTTGTGTATATATAAAACAGACCTCATAAAATGAGCTAGGAATTGTTTTCTATTTTTTCAAAGAATTTTTGAATAATAATAATAATTTGAATAAATAATGATTCTTTAAATAATTGGTAGAATGCACTAGTGAAGTTATCTGGGTCTGGGTTTTTCTTCTGGGAAGTTTTAAAATTACTCATTCATTAGAGGTTTCTTTTTAAGATTTTCTATTTCCTTTCAAGTCAGTTGTAGTAGTTTATGTATTTTTAGAAATTTTCCCATTTCATTTATGTCCATGGCATACAATCTTTCATACTATTCCCTTATAATATTTTTTATTTCTGTAAGATTAGTAATAATATTCCCTCTTTAATTCTTGATTTTAACAATTTGAATCTTCTCTCTTTTTTTCTTAGTCAATCTGGCTGAAATTTGGTCAACTGTGTTGGTTTGGGCAAGGAATCAACTTTTGGTTATTAAGTTTTGATATAACTTTTCTAATCTTTATTGTATCAATTAGTGCTCTATTTTTTATGTATTACTTTCTTATGCTTACTTTAGATTTCATTTTCTCTCATTTTTCCAGTGTTTTAAGGTCGAAGTTTGGGAAATTGATTTGAGATCTTTCTTCTTTTATAGTGTAGATATTTATGGCTATACATTTTCCTCTAAACATTGCTTTAAGTGCGTCCAATTCATTTTAGTTTGGTGTGTTTTTGTTTTAATTTATCTCAAAGGATTTTTAAATTTCCTGTATGACTTCTTCTTTGAATCACTGGTTATTTATGAATGTATTATTTAATTTCCAAATATTTATACGTTTTAAAAATTTTCAACTATTATTAATTTATGATTCGATTCCAATGTCATTGGAGAATACACTTTGCATTATTCAAACCTTTTAACTTTACTGAGGCTTGTTTTATGGCCTAGCATACGGCCTGTCCTGAAAAAAGCTCCATGTGCACTTGTAAAGAAGATGTATATTCTACTGTTTGTGGGTGGATGGTCTATAGATGTTTGTTAGTTCTAGTTTGTTTATAGTGTTGTTTGTTTATAATTATATATCCTTTATAATCTTCTTCCCATTCTATACATTGTGGAAAGTGAGGTTTTGAAGTCCCTAACTATTATTGTTGAATTGTCTGTTTCTGTTTCTTCCTTCAGTTCTGTAAGTTTTTGCTTTACATACTTTGGGACACTGTTGTTAGATATTTATATGATTATAATTATTACATTTTTCTCATAGATTGGCCCTTTTATCATTATTATGTGTCTTCCATATCTCCACTAACATTTTCTGGTCTTAAAGTTGATGTTGTTTGATGTTAGCATAACCACTCTGGCTCCCTATAGTTACTAGTGGCATGACATATCTTTTTTCATTCTTTTACTTTCAGCCTATCATCTGTGGACAATATATAGCTGAATCTTGTTTTTTTTTAATCCAATTTAACAACTTATGCCTTTTGATTCGACTATTTAAGCCATTCACATTGCATAATTATTACTATGATTGGATATATGTCTACAGTTTTACTCTTTGCTTTCTGTATGTCTCATATCACATTTTGTTCTCTGTTCTACCTTTATTACTTTCTTTTGTATTAAATTAATGTCTGTAGTATAATATTTTAATTTTTAGTGATTTTCACTATATTTTTAGCTGTTTTCTTAGTGGTTGCCCCAGGGCTGTGTAGACTGACTAAGAAAAAAGAGAGATGACTCAAATTATTAAAATCAAGAATGAAAGAGGAAATATCATTACTAATTTTACAGAAATAAAAAGTATCATAAGGCAATAGTATGAATAATGTATATATTAACTTATCAGAATTATGTGTACTACCTTAATGTGAGTAAAATATAGACACTTTACTCTTACATAGCTCTAGTCTCTCTTCCTCTTTTTTAATATTGTTATTATACATATTACCTATACATGTAACAAACCTTGTTATAATTATTACTTTATATAGTTTTATGTCTTTTAAAGAAGCTGAGAGAAGAAAGGAGAGAAATACATAGTTATAGAATTTCTTACATTAATCTTCTTGTTTATGTTTATGTTTATGCTTTCTGAGTCTCTTCATTTTTTTCCCGTGCATTCAGGTTACCAACAGGTGTCAACTTCCTCCAACACAGCTCCACTCCCTTTCACCTCCTTTGGGCTATTTTTGATAAATATGTTAGATTTATATTTGTTATAAGCCCTAGATTATATTTCGAATGAAAGATCTGTACCAAGCTTGTCCAACCTGCGGCCTGGGGACCACATGCAGCCCAGGATGACTTTGAATGTGGCCCAACACAAATTCATAAACTTTCTTAAAACATTGAGGGTTTTTTTTTTTTTTCTCATGAGCTATTGTTAGTGTTAGTGTATTTTATGTGGCCCAAGACAATTCTTCTTCTTCCAGTGTGGCCCAGGGAAGCCAAAAGGGTGGACAGCCTTGTGTCTAATCATTCTACACAATATAGAAAAATGATTAGTTACTGCAGCCCTGGGTTCCTGGCAGACTAAAGAGAAATACCCAATAGAAATAACTTCCTTCTAGCAAGATTTCACAATGGTAATTAAGAGACTTCATAACTTTGTGATCTGTTCAAAAGACTGCCCAAGGCTAAGCCTAAAGGAACTCTCCAAGTTATTAAAGAGAGTTTCACAACTCTGGAGCCTTTTGTGAACAGGACAGCAATGCACTGAAACTATCAGAACTGCTTTAATGTCTGATATTCCTATGGTTATAGAGAACCAACATGAATATTGCTGTTAGAATTACTAGAGAGCTCCTTTTTCTTATATAAACACTTCAACAAATACGAGTTTATGCATAAAGACATCTTTTTTCAGAAGCTGAATAATGAGCAAATGCTTTTTTACAATGTTTTATATTTTTGAATTTTAAAATTTGTTCAGCATCCTGAGTCAGACAAGTCTAAGAATGAAATCAAATGCAAATCTGGCAACAGAGATGTTTTGTGACTCATGAGTAAGCCATTCAGGTACAGACAATACCTGTCAGGCAGGTTAGGTGTGTTGCTAGATCACTTCCTCCAAGCTCAAACACAGATGTGATGTCTAGACACCCACATAAGGTATTTCATGCTAAAATCAAGAAATACTGGGAGTTCCACTGAGACCTTAACTTTCAAGAAAAAAGAAATCAGTGTGCTCAAAGAAGAGTAGGTATAATCAGTCTTTGGACACAGAAATGTTGCACTGTTTTTGGGGAGTCCTTTCTTGAAGCAGACGTTTCTTTCCATTTCTTTTTTTCTTTGTCAGAAAATCATTTCACAAAGCGCTTTGAGATTTAACTAAATTTTCTTATTTTGTTTAAAAAGTTGAGCTGGGGCCGGGCATGGTGGCTCACTCCTGTAATCCCAGCACTTTGGGAGGCCGAGGTGGGTGGATCAAATGAGGTCAGGAGTTTCAAACCAGCCTGGCCAACATGGTGAATCCCCATCTCTACTAAAAATACAAAAATTAGCTGGGCATTGTGGCATGTGCCTGTAATCCCAGCTACTCAGGAGGCTGAGGCAAGAGAATGGCTTGAACCTGGGAGGTGGAGGTTGCAGTGAGCCAAGGTCGTGCCACTGCACTCCAGCCTGGGCAATAGAGCGAGATTTCATCTCAAACAAACAAACAAACAAAAAAAGTTAAGTTGGAATTTGAGCTTATTTATTATTCCTTGAAAATAGTGTAGATACCCTCAGTTGCTACCGTAGGGAGTGCAAGAGCTCAGTGAGTATAATTTGTCCTCCTGGCTTTTTTGTTTGTTTGTTTTGATTGCACATTCACTCTATCAATAATATGAATGTTTCAAATTTTGTCTTTGAAATGTGGACTAGCAAAATTACTAAGATATTGAGTACTTAAAGTTACTTATAAAATACTGCTTAAATATATCAACAATTGTTGGTCTGTAAAGCACTCTAGAAGTTGTTTACAATTTTTACTGACAACTACGTGAAATATAAACATAAAACATTTGGATCTTTGATGAGCTTCAATTAGAGATGATTTTTTCCAGAATATGTCATTTTTCCAATGATAAATGCTTTAGATTGTGTTAATATTTCTGTTCCACAATTGTAGTATTTCCTTTTGCCCATAGGCTTTTTATTCATTCATTTCTTCAAAAAATAAATATTATATTGTTTCATCCCAATGCTTATATGGAGGCTCAGGAGGTTCTGCATCCCGACCCCTCCGCTTTCTGTCTTACCTGCCAGGTCAGGATGAGAAATGCCATTGGGTTTATTGAGGCAGGGATGGTGAGTCTAGCTTTCAGTTTCCTGTACCTGGCTGACATGATTTTCTTCACCACCACTTGCTCTGGCTGATACTTGTATCCATATAGAAAAATATATAGATATAACAAAAGCTTTGAACAAATGAAATCAAATTCTAATTCTAGTAGAAGGCACCTGATGTCATTGTCTTAATGACTTTTTAGAGTATTACTGCACTGATACCCTCCACCAGGGGGTAGGGGAGGAAGCCTATATTCTACTTTGTCTGCATATCTAGTACTTTGCTAGTGGCCGATTTGGTGCTCTGTAAACAGGTCCTTTCTTCCTGATACTTTCATTTTCTTAAGCCCATTAACAACATGAGATAGACACGATGGGTGGATTCCCAAGTCAGATGCTTGGTTCTGAAACTCTCTCTAAAATCTATTGTAGATTGATTTTCAGACCATTTTCCAGTGGTGGAAACAGGCTCTCCCTGTGAGTTTATACAGGCTTGTTTCCCCTAATGTTTCACCCAAAATGAGGTTAACCCTGGAAATTACAGTGCCCCTTAGCTACAGGGGCCCTCCACTGAGAATGGCTTACTCCTAGGTAGGGTACTAGTATTATGCTTGTTGCCTGTTCACATGCCAGGAAAAATACGGATTTCCGCTCCTGAAGTCATAAAAGATTATTCAATCATAAGCCCTATGTTTGGGACTATCTTCAACTATAAGCGGCTGCACACATTCAGCTTGTTCTTCCTGACTGAGGAGGTCCAGAAGCAGACTGTCTGTGGGTGGGAGGGTAACTCACAATGTCGTCAGGGACCCGGTTCCTTTTCATTTCTACTCAGTCATCCTTGGCACAGGTGTGTTGCTCTGTGTTACAAGAGGGCTGTTTGGTCCACCAGCAACAGGAGGAAGGGAAAGGGCCAATGGGCAAAGATGACATATCCATTAGCAAACTCTTCTAAAGAGATTTCCCAGAGGCAGAACGAACTTCTCACCCAAAATTTGGTTCAGATGTTGAGACTGATGATACCACACATGCATCCACTAAGAAAGTATGGAAAGGTTTATTACTCACATAATGATCCAAAAATAGCTTTAGAGACCGGAGAAGAGAGACTGGCTTGGCATTTATTGTGGGTAGAGATGAGACTGGGGTGAAGGCTCTTGCACATGAGTGGAGGCTTGTGGGGTTTAAATTTCCCACCAATTCCAAAGGAGGGAGCACTTGGGCTTTCTTAGCAGCTTCCTGGATGTGGAACAAAAGGAGAAGAAGGAGTAATGGGATTTGAATGCAGCCAGACATCAGAAATGTAGACAGACTCTTTATTGCACTGTCTCGATACCCTTCTCCTGGCATCTTACAGCAGGCTGAGAAATGCGGTGTTTTAGTGGCCACAATGGAGGGCTGTTAGCACAGAAGGAGTGCAGGATGGAGGTGAGCGGAGGGAAGGCAGCAGGCTTTGCCAGCCCAGCCATCTCATCTTTCCTGCTGACCTTCATTCAGAGATGAAAAGTGACCTTGGCTGCCCACCAGGATCAATGGTGTTGAGGCACTTGGCTCACTTTTGTTACATAACCAAATCCAGTGAACTACAGTAATATGGCCTTTTCCAAAGCATGGAGGAGCAAGAGGAAAACCATGAGAAGGAAGAAAAGAGCTACCCTTTGGGACAGAGCAGAGCCCAGTGAGTGTGTTCAGCTATAAATACGGGCATCCTAAAGATCCATCGCAATGGTATGTCCTTCTGATAATTGCAAAGAAAAAGGGAACACACAAGTTAAAAACAACAACAATAACAATAACAACAGAAAGCAAAACAGTCTAATTCTGTCCTCTAGACTGGAGACTGTAATTTCCACCGACCCCCGTGGGACACTATTAAGTTTATTCTAGGGTGAGTGGGTGCCCAAGGGAGGCAGTGAGTGTGGCTGAGATCACCTGGTGGCAGGGTGCTCAGGGACGGCCACAGGTTCTACAGGGCCCTGCAGGGCCTGAGTCTCTAGTCAGTTGGGAAGCTCCACCTTCTGCCCCAGCCCAAGGGGGTTGAAGCAGTCATGGATGTAGCAATTTTCATAATTCTCAGGGATCAATGATGAGCATTGAGCAGGCTTGATTCTCACACACATACGCAGTGGCCTGGTCTTCCAGCCATCGGAGGGTGCTCAGGAAAGGCAGCCAGTGGGATAGGAAGCTCGAGGGGCCCCCATCAGCCAGAATCAGCACCTTGTTAGGAATGTAGACAGGGTGGACGCACTGCACCAGAACTTTGGTGTCCTTGGCCTGGCAGTCTCCACAGATCGCGATCTGCCTGAGGGTCTGCCGCTGGACTGAGAGGGCACAGACCATCTCCAGCAATGCCACTGGGACATGGTGCATGTGCTGGGAGAAGGCGGTCAATAGGCACATGCACTTGTCCATCCAGTCCTTGTGACCCATGAAGCCGTGCAGCCAGGGCAGGTTGTGGGCTGATCCGGAATTGGTGCTGGGCTCTGAAGACTGTAATGTTTTAAACTCTAGGAGGAATGTCCTCTGAAAGATTGTTCAGAAGAGGAAGTCTTTTTCCCCACTGGGAGGAAAAGAGGGGAGAAGAGTCAGAATGATTAGATAAAAGTGCTTTCTAATATGTTATTGTTCAGAGTACAGTGTAGAAAAACAAAAGTATAGTAAAAAATGATTCTCCCTTTCAGTTCTCTCTTTTACCTTTCTCTCTCTCACATTTTTGTACTCAGATGTTGCTCCCTGGTTGAAAATAATTCCGCAGTTGAAAAGCAAGTCACTTGGGAAGATCTGGAAGTTAAAGCCCTATCAATACTTTTCAAATATGACAGTAAATATCTGGGCAATGATGAAGGGCGACTTGCAGAAACACCATTTTCCATTGAGAAGGTGGTTATTGGCTTGCTATTAGAGGAGGAAGAAAGATCTATGTTTATGGAGCTGATGGAGAAGCATTCAGAACTAGCTGTTTTTGTGTTTAATATTTCAGTGAGGCAGGTATCCCTGAAGGCATGTTGACACTTACCTCTAAGGATTCAACCAGAAATCTCTTTGATTTGACATTTATTTTACAACTTTGATGGTTGTGACCGCTGCTCAGTTCCCACAGGTTGCTGTTTGACCACCCCAAGGTCACAAAGCCACGAAGTCAGAAAATATGCTCAATTCAATAGCCAGTTATGGCTCTGGGCTCAGGGACCCCATCTCCCCAAAAACTAGCAGTCTAGAGGACTCCCTTGGCAGAGAATCTGAGCACATGCGTCCTGAGAAGCCTCTTCTGGGGTCCTGATTTATTTATACTTTTCCCCTTTTTCCCCTTTATTCTCTTGATGAGCTTAAAAAAAAAAAAATTCCATTGCAGCTAGAAAGGCAGAAAAGGCACTTAACTTCAACCACAGTTTTGGTACCCTAGGAAAACTAATTAGAAAGAATACACAGAGAACAAGGTATGGCATAGATGCACAAGATCTTTGCAGGCCAGGGAGTAAACCAAAGACACGATAAATCGTGGGTCTGCCAACCTTATCTTAAAGTGAAAAATTGAACTACAAACAAAATACAAGTGCCACCACTCCTAGTGTGAAGAAGTTGGCTTGGGCCCATATCCCAACTTTAAGTAAAGGAGAACACGTTTCTTTTATGTCTGCTTTGCCGTGACTGCCCTGCAGTGGAAACAGGACCTTTTTGCCATGAATTTATCATTTGATGCAGATGTTTGGCTCAAGTTTCCTGATCTTGTCAGCAAAGTTGACCTTAAAACATTAGAACAAGAATTGTGGTTTATTTACGTTTTCTTACGAGGCGCAAATTTGCATATAGGAGCATTGTTTTTATTGCAGCTTCTTAGAGAGCCTCTAGTTTTGGAGTGTATGCCCTATTTTTTCTCCATGAATAGTTTGATAGTTGTACTTAAATTTATGGGTTCTTTCTACCTCTTTCTACCTTTATTTCTCCAAGTACCAGCACATTTTATTACAGTGATTGCTGCTTTCCTGTTTTTTTTTAATAGCCATCAAGAAATATAGACTACCACCATAGCATTGCAGGTGGCTAACCCCATCTTGACCTCTAGACTTTTCTAAGTCTGCAAAGAATAAAAACAAGGAGGAATTTGCAAAGTTCATGAAGTCTAGACCTTCCTTAGAGGCCTAATGACTATATTTGAAGCCACTCTGGCCAGTTTTCCTGATTGGAAATTGTTAAAAAGTAGCTAGGAAGTTCTGAAAAAGCAAAAGTGGTTAAGATAACAAGTTAAGCATTAGCAAGGAAGTTTTTCTTGAGCTCAAGTATTAATACATGGTCTGGACTTTAGGAGTAATTTTACACCAGTTGTCTGTTTTCCTTTTAGAGTTGGATGGAAAGTTGTTCTCAAAATGCATCTGAGTTGTTGAATATCCATTATGTTACAGAGAAGCCATTCCTTCTTCCAAAACAGTTTTAATTTTTATGGAGTCTAAGTTAAAACAGGAACATTTATTTTCTTATGGGTAAAGTTCCTGGAATGCTCTATTACATGTACATTTAGTACATTTTTTGACCAAATAGCACTTGACCAAACATTATTTTCAAAACTGACTTCTCTAAAAAAAAAAAAAAAGATTTAAAAATACGATTCCTTTTGCTGATGAGCGTCATACTTTGGCACTTAGTCTGTAAAACCTTGGCGTTTAGTCTGTCTTCCTGGAGCTCAGTTCTTGAAATGCATGTCTCGCATTCAGGGCTTTCATAGTCAACAGGTGGAACCAGCCACTGGTGTTCTGCTTATAATAAAAATTATACATGTGTATTAACATTGCTCTTGAAGTTAATAAACACACTCAAATCTGGTTAATTTATTCAAGTTATTGACAGATTCTCTGTGATTTACTGGGATTAATGAGTATGCAAATACAAGGAAAAATGCCCAGGATAGAGAATATCATGGAACATATTGTACCTTATTGTAAAATAAAAATAGCCCTGGACGGCCCGTGGAATGCGTTCTAACAGCATAATCAGTTCTTTACTGTGGTTTTCCTGCCAGCCGGGGAGCCCTGCGTCACAGAGGGTGGGTGCCAAGTGTCTGGTTTGCGCTTTGGTAAGATTTTTCTTTTTCTTCCTGATAATTTTCAGGTTTGCAGTTTCTCCAAATGCAAAACATCCAAGCCACCTCCCTCTGCAGTAGAGTATTGATTTTGTTGTAGATTTCTCAGCAAAGGTTGGGATATTAGAGTTGAAAACACAAGTGGGTAGGGTGAGCCCACAGTCTCTGTGACGGGGCCTGCTGGACACTCCCAGTCTACTGGCAAATGGCAGAGGCCTGGGACAGCATGGTGAAATTTTCATCTTGTACAAATGAGCTTGGCCTCTTATTTCCAGGTCTTCTGCCACCAACAGTGAATTTGTTACAGTGTGAAGTGTTGAGGCAACTACCTAAATAAATCTGGGCAAAATATACTATCAAATCAATCAGGGATTTCCACCCTTCATGAATTATCTCACATTTTAGTCTAAATTATTTAAGAATGACTGACTCACGGCTGGGCGCAGAGGCTCATGCCTATAATCCTAGCACTTCGGGAGGCCGAGGCAGGCAGATTGCCTGAGCTTAGGAGTTCAAGACCAGCCTGGGCAACACAGTGAAACCCAGTCTTCACTAAAATACAAAAAAATTAGCTAGGCATTGTGGCGGGCACCTGTACTCCCAGCTACTCGGGAGACTGAGGTAGGAGAATTGCTTGAACTAGGGAGGTGGAAGTTGCAGCGAGCCGAGATTGTGCCACTGCCCTCCAGCCTGGGCGACAGAGTGAGACTCCGTCTCCAAAAAAAAAAAATGACTTGCTCCCTTGCTCCCTTTTTGCTCTCTGTGCATATGGCCCTAGAGTCGGTGTTTGAAAAACTGCTTTCCACTGTCCAGAGAGGATTATTCTTAATAGGCTGATGATCCTGGAGCCCACGGCCACCCTTCTGGGCTCTAGTCACCTCTAATCCACGTTGTGTTAATTGGTCATTTTGTTTTGTGCAGGCAAGACTTGGATGTGCAGTTTTCATGCCATCTCTTGATTGTTTACCCAAACATAAAATGTAACCAGGGAACCAGCAATATGGTAGTTATGCACTTCCCAAATCAACTTGAAGTTGATCCTAAATGCACGCTGTTTCCACTGCTGCTTCTCTGATGCAGGTTCTGCCCCAGTGATAGTGAGCTGGCATTACTGTGAACCAGGATTGCACATGGGGGCTCTGACCCCATGGTGCCTGCCACACACTAACACACATACTCTTTGAGACCCAACCAAAACAGCACTCAGGGGCAAAGAGTTTAAAGAGACGGGGCTTTATCCAACATTGGAACTATTTTAAATGCCCGAAGTAGCTCCATTTCAAGTTCTTCAGATGGCCTATGAAGCTTTGTAGGATGTCTTTCCCTAAGCCCTTGCCCTCGCACCTCCCCTGATACGCCCAGCATCTCTCTTCTGGAGGCCTTCCCGGCTAAAGCTTTCTGCGCAACTTCTTGGCTGACTCGTCCATCCCCACCAGGCTCTATCTAACAGCAGCCTCATCAGGGACACCTTCCCCTCCTGCCATCACCCTCACCTGTTCTGTGTTCCCCCAGCCCACATCTTCATTACACAAACTATTTATTTGTATGCTCACTTATAATCTTAAGGGAAAGAGACAGTAAGCTTGTCAGGGTAGGAAGTGTGTTTTGTTTATTGCAGTCTCCATATCCTACGGAAGGGTGTCTGGCCCACTGTAGATGCTAAATTAAAACCTGGTAAATGTTGAACAAACAAAATGATTAAATCAAATGGTGTAGTATGCAAGGAAGAAACAAAGATAGGGATTCAAGTCCCTGCCTCTCTACCTGGCTGTGTGACTTCAGTCCAGTTATTGAACTTCTCTTGTTTTAAATCTTCTTATCATTATAATTATTGAGATTTGGGCCACGTTTTTAGAAAGTTAAGATTTTGGGTGGCTTTTCGAGCTTTAACACTTTAAAATTTTTTATCTTCTTTTCTGAATTTTTTTTTTTTTTTCGTGCTGGGCTGTAATTTTCTTAGGGCCAGGATTATTAAAGATGCATCGTTTTATTTCCTGAAATTCACAGGATAACACTTACATGAAGGTGCTCAATAATCACTTGTTGGAAATAACCTTTTTTTCCCCCCAGAAAGGCTGTTTCAAAATGTGTATTTTATAATATTTGATCTGCTAGATCAAGGGTTGGCAAACATTTTCTGAAAGAAGTCCAGCTAGTAAATATTTTGAGCTTTGCGGCCATACTTCTTTTTTTTTTTTTTTTTTTTGACAGAATCTCACTGTGTTGCCCAGACTGGAGTGCGGTGGCGTGATCTCATGATCTCAGCTCACTGCAACCTCCACCTCCCAGGTTCAAGCGATTCTACTGCCTCAGCCTCCCAAGTAGCTGGGATTACCTGCCACCACGCCCTGCTAATTTTTGTATTTTTAGTAGAGACGGGGTTTTGTCATGTGGGCCAGGCTGGTCTCGAGCTCCTGACCTCAGGTGACCTGCCCGCCTCAGCCTTCCAAAGTGCTGGGATTACAGGCATGAGCCACCACGCCCGGCCTATATTTCTTTATCACAACTCTGCAACTCTGCCATTTTAGCCTGAAAAGAGCCATAAACAATTTGTGAATGAATGGGCATGGCTGTCTTGAAATGAAACTTTATTTGCAAAAAACAAATGGCAGGCTGCTTTTGACCAGTGAGCTATAGTTTGCTCGCCTGGCACTAGACAGTTATTGTCATAAAATAACCGTTTTCTAAAAATGAACTCTTTGGTTCCACTATGTTTCCAAGTAAGTTACATGAGATCATTTAAGTTTCACTTCTATTGTTGGGAATTTGTTATTTGAATAAAGATTTTCTAAGTGACCCTCAAGCTTGGGTCTTTATTTCATTTTTAGATTATGTAAGGCTTGACCCACTTAAGAAATGTAACTGTGTTTTTTTTTTTTCTCCTATTAAAAAAGTTGTGTTTTTTTTGTCTTTGTGACTCTCTTGTTTACACAAACTGAACCTGAGACAAAGCCTCTAGTGACTGCTTTTTGTGGTTAAACTGGTTTCTTACCCACCAAAGTCTAGAAGAGGGAAAGAAAGAATTGTACCAGTTTGATGTGTTTTGTGTAACATAGGCCAGATTGTATCTCCTTCTCACTCCCCAGGTCTGTATACAACTTAGGACTAAGAGGTGGACTTCGGTTTCTTAGTTCAAGCTAAAAAAAATACAAGGGAAGCAGGAACCATGGGACATCCCAGGCTTGGTGCAGAAACTTGACCTGAACTGGACCTTAAGATGAGAATATAGACCTATTGTCTTTCCTCACCTGACTATTACCAAACTAACTTCCGCATCTCTTGGGAGTGCTTTCTGTTTCATCCAGGCAGTGTCCTTATCTGATCTGGAGTGGGTTTATCTCTGGGAGAGCTATTAATGTGCCTGACAGGGGAGGACACTGAGAGAGAGTACCTCCAGTCTCCAACTGCCCCCTCCGGCAGAACTGAGCAAGCGCTAACCATGCCAGAAACATCATTATCTCTGGTTCCATCTTAGTCCCTGCACACCCTAGGATTCAACAACTCAAGTAAGTAGGAGAGGGGAACATCTTTTCTCCCCTGGGAAACCTTGTCTCCTCCCAAGCCCTGGGAGGAGAGGACTGCTGCTAATGAGACAGTGATGGTTAGTCTTGTAATTTTTACGGTATTATCTGCAGAACGAATGACTACCAGCAGGTACTCTGAATCTCTTTTCTTTCTAATAAGATGTAATCAACGAAACAGACTGTGGTCTGGGAGCTGACCAAAGAGTCAGCTAAAGGAATTGGACACATCCTGAGTTAGTTAACACATCGGTGTTGTTGGTCTAAGATGCTCTTTAGGGGCTGGTGACTCATTCATGATGTGCAGGAAACAGCACAGACACCTCCATGACCACGGAAGGTTTCTATAGGCACCGTCATCGCAGGGTCTACAAACAGAAGGAAGTCAGAGAGAGAGACTCAGGGGAAGGCAAGGCGGGGCTGGAGACCTGGATTCTGCATCCGAGTTTACCTCATCCTGGTTCTATTCCCAAAGTCCTCTCTGTGTGGCCATATCCCTGATTCTCAACCTGGCTTCATTCCAGTCATCTCAGGATCTTACAAACAACACTGACGTCCAGGCCCTACCACAGACGAATGAAATCAGAATCTCTTGGACATTTAAAAAATGAGTGATTCTTTCTTGGTGATTCTAATGTGTAGTCAGGGTTGGGGCCACTGCTTTACTTCATGACATCATGATGCTAAAAATAGTACTGGAAAGAAAGAAGGAAAGCTACCATCTGCCTTCCAATTTCTTCAGGTGGGAACCTCTTCATAAGACTGTATGTGAAACCAGGATATGAGATCCTTATAAGTAATTCCATTTATAAGAGAGAGAGAGAGAGAGAGAGAGAGAGAGACAGGGAGGGAGGGAGGGAGGGAGGAAGGAAGGAAGGAAGGAAGGAAGGAAGGAAGGAAGGAAGGAAGTATGTAGGTAAGGAAGGAAGGAAGGAAGGAAGGAAGGAAGGAAAGGAAGGAAGGAAGGGGAAGGAAGGGAAGGGATAGGAAGGGAAGGGAAGGAAAAGAGAGGAAAGAAAGGAAAGAGAAAGAAAAAAGAGAAAGAAGAAAGAGAGAAAGGAAGGAAGGAAGAGAGAAAGAGAGAAGGGAGAAGGAAGAAAGAAAGGAAGGAAAAAGAAAGGATGAAAGGTGTTTACAGCTGGAAAGCAAACAGAACTTTGCCTGACACATGTTCATTTTTGGCCATTTTAGCCTTTTCTTTTGTGGTGTGAACCATTACTTCAGCCCAGTTAACCCTGAGATCACCCACAAAGACTGAATTCACAGTTGGCTCTCCAGTACAGCGATTCAAGGTGAGGACTGTGAAGTGAGATCAAGATTTGAATTTCTGCTTCTCAGATCACCAACTATTTGACCTTGGGCAAGTGACTTAATTTAAGACTTGGTTTTATCATTTATAAAGTAAGAAGAATAATACCTATCTCACATACTCTGATTTATTGGTATGATAGTCAATGTGCTATAAAAATGAATTCATAATTAAATGACATGGTAGACATAAGGCATTTAAATCAAATTCCTGATTTATAGCAAACCTTCAACATATAGCAGCTGTTATCATTAGAGCTAAAATGAATCATGTATCTAGGCTAGGGTCTGGTTTCTTTGCTGTTTTGGATAACGGCTCAAGAATGAGAATAAAGCCCACTGAAGAAGTCTTGATTTTCCTTAAAGCTGTAAGCTCACTAGAGTTTTTTGTGTGTTGCCAATTTCATTCAGGTCCGGGAGTATTGGTTATTGTTGGCCTATATGTTGAAGATTAACTTTGAGGAATCTTTCTGTGGAATTCAGGCCAAAAAAAAAAAGTTCTGAGACTGCTTTTGATTTGCTTTGAGTTCATTGCAGCTCATGTGAAGGATGCAAATATTTCCATATTCCCTGCTATCTGCTAGGGGTCTTCAAGAGATGAGTCATAGTGACCTGGAGGTAACATTTTTAGAATGCTAGTTAAGATTAGTGTTAAGAACATGGACAAAGTCTGAATCTCTCCAATGCTTGATTTTAATTTAAAAAAAGAGGAAACATATTATAAAGCAAGCAGAATTTCAACATGATCTTTAGATGGTAAATTATGTTTTACTTTAGTCTGCATTATTACCACAATACTTGCACCTGGCTGGTATGTGGGGTGTGTGTGTGTGGGTTAAAGGGACCTGTTATTTACTTGCTTATCTATCAGATTGGTAATACCAATCCTACTCTGCAAATTTAACATCAGGGATTTACTGTTCATAATAGAATAAATGCATATTGAGAACCACACTTGAACTTAGCTCTTATGACAGGAAACTTTCAAAGTTAGAAGTTACACTGAGCTTGAATTTTAAGATAGAGGCAAAGTCATTTAATAAAAGTAAAAAGTGAAGGATGGATGGATGTATAAGTGGATGGATGGATGGATGGATGGATAGATGCATGGATGCATAGGTATATGGATGGGTGGATGGATGGATGGATGGATGGATGGATGGATGGATGTGGATGGATGGATGAATGGATGGATGGATGCATAGGTGGATGGATGGATGAATGGATGGATGGATGGAAGGATGGATTGGATGAATAGATGGATGGATGGATGGATGGATGGATGGATGGATGGATAAATGGATGTATGTATGTATGGATAAATGGATGGATGGATGGATGGATGAATAAATGGATGTATGAATAAACAGATGGATGGATGGATGGGTGGATGGATGCATAGGTAGATGGATGGATCCATAGGTAGATGGATGGATGGATAAATGGATGTATGGATGGATGGTAGATGCATAGGTAGATGGAGGGATCGCTAGATGGATGGATGGATGGATGCATGCATGCATGCATATGTAGGTAGATAGATGAATGGATATATAAGTAGATGGATTGACTGATTGAATAAAATGCTGAAGTTAATAGAATTCTCTGTTACCCTCTATGCCCATATGTTCTTCATGGCCACATGTAAGGTTAGCCTTATGATGGAAGCTTGGCATTAGTATTGTCATTTTTATTTCAGCTTGTGCCTAGGTTCTGTGTTCTCACATGTTCCCCATAAACATTCACATGGTCCAGTGTGCAACTATGAAAGAAGCTTCCCATCACCTGTGCCTCCCAACCTCACCCCACTCACTGCAATCTGAGGAAGAATTCCAACACCAAACAAACACTAGAAAGTACTTTGCTGGCGTGGGCTTCCCTGTTAACTGAACTAAAATTCCATCTCTAGGACTCAGTGAACTGACAAGTGTTATTGTTTCCAAACTTGAGCTATGTTCACCCCGTCCAGGTGCATTTCTACTAGCAATTAGCAATAAACTTATTGCTAGTAAGAGCACACCACATTACAAGGAACAGCAAATAGCAGACATATCTTTGCACCTTCACACAGCAGCACAGAAATTATATCTGGTACTCGATTCAGTGTCAGGTGGTGTAAGCACTTCATCAACAAATGAAGAACAGAAGGGGTAACTGAGCAGCGACAAATATTTCATTAAGTTCTGTAACCAAGATAGGAGATAGATTCTCATACTTGATTGCTGGGAATACATACATCCTATAAAAGCCAAGAAAGTTAACTAAGTGGCACAAACCTTATAGCTTATCAGTACGATGCAAGGCACTTCAGGAAAACTGGCATGATAAAACTTGGTTTCCTAGGAACAAACTAATTAAATTATATTTATTCAAGTAATCTAAACTATTTGACTACTCAAGTGGTTGGACAATAAAATAACTAGAATAAGATTCAGAAAAGCCTAGTACCTACATTGCTCTCCCTGGGAGGTGCAGCAGCACTTCAAGGGCATGCAAATTGTTTAAGATATTTTAAGGCAGCTCAGGATCTCTGCATATGTTCTAGTGAAAACAGCAGATCTTGAAGGAACTAAAGTGCATGGCTTCTGTGTCCCACAATTCAAACATGAGAGGAGATGAGAACTCCCATATTATAAGATGACTTTGCACATGATCCTTCCTAGAGGTGAGTTTTCAGGTAAAACAGAGGGAGCTCCCTGTCGGAGTGCAACCATAAGGAACCTTGATGTGGGCCACCTTGGCCCCTCACCATGGAACTTCATTCCCTGATGTCTTCTGACAGAACACACGTGGTGCATGTGTGTTCCTCCCTTCTCCAAACTGTGTAAGGACCCTGGGAGGTAAACTGTTTTTCTCAGTTCGTTGGTGCAAAACCATCTCAGATAAGTCAATCCGCTTGCCTCAGGTCTTTGAATTAGTAAGTAGCAGCTCTAGAATTTGAATCCATAGCTAAGACCAAACCTGCTTTTCTCCCTCACACCCCCAATGGACTTTACTCGTTGCCAGGAAGAAAGACTGTAACAATTCAGTGTCCCAAGGCAAGAATTACAACTTCAGTTCAATTTTGCTGTTGGTGTCCACACTGTAAAATGAGATTTGACTGGCAAGATAAGACATACCAATTTGAAAAACTGAGCAATTTGAAAAACAAAACGTAATGACATTTGCCCAAGAGATTGCAATGATTGTTTAAATTGATAACCCAGGTACTCTTTCTGATGTGTGTACTAGGTGATATATGTTATTTACTGATTGATAAATGGTAAGGCTGCACCTTTAGATTTACTGCTGCCTACTAAGTACACACAGATTTCAGAAGGGAAGTGAGCAGAGGTGAGTTTTCAGTCGTAACTCAACTTTCACTCTGAGTTAGGGTAACCACAAGGGCAAACCAAAGCCAGTGGAACAGAATGAATGACAGACAGGAAATATTCTCCAGCATGTGATCAGGAATAAATCCATGGGGGTGAAATAACTCCAGGAATTTTTCTTAATGAAGAAGGAAAGAAAATACAGTCGCTGCATGTCTAGTCTGTATAGGTGTGGTCAAACACCAAGGAAACTGAAGGCTGTATGTATGACTTCAACTTCAGAAGCCTGATCTTGGCTCAGTCATAATTCTCTAGCTTTTATTCTTCAGGTCAGACAGTCAAGGAGAAGAAAAATAAGAAAAACCAGTACCCTGTCATTAGGCACTCTTTATCATCTCTTTTTCAGCTGGAGGCTCCGTCATCTCTACGTGTGCATTTGATAAGCTGAAACGCAATGATAGAATAAGATGATCTTGGACAACTTTCTCTTCAAATTCATTTTTAGCTTAATATATTTGCTGTGGCTTCTCTAGGAAATGTTTGTTGAATTAGCCCCTGCGCCTTGCTAGGGCTGATAAGGAATAGGTGGGATTTAATAGTCAAGAGTTTGAGTTCACAACATCCTCTTTCTGTACTCCTGCTAGTCCTTCAGTGTGAAGTCTCTTAGATTTTTATGACAACTCGGCTGAGATCTTTCACTTTACATAACTTAGCCAATTTGCATTGCTCAGTTTTTCCACAATAACTAGAATATTTGGCAAAAGGGTACAATTTTGCAATGGGAAAGCTCCCAAAGTGAAAAACCCAGTTGTTTACCCAGTTCTCCTGCTAATAATAAATACCAAAAATGAGACCTGGGACTTCTCCTAGGCCCTCTTGCATTGATGCCAGGTAGAAAAAGGGGTATTGGTGCAGAATTAGGGTTTGAATGACATTCTTTTGTGTGGATATTAGAGGGATAAACTATATGGATTGATAGGGAAGTGGTTCAGGATGTTACAAATGAGGACGTTATAGCCTAATAATATCACTACATGCTGGAGCAAATAAAGGGCCATAAAACATGCAGTGTGCACCCAGCTAGCTCTTCCAGAGGCCAAGAACTAAACTTGGAAAAGGGTGAAAGAGGCCTGATCTATGCTCAGGAATTGAAATGTCATAGCAACAAATATCAGGACAGGAGGGATCTGGAGGTTCACATTCTTCAGACAGTTTGATGGAACTTGGTGATGAAGGACGTGCCTGAATCCAGCAGGTAGAATCAAGCACCTGGCCTGTCCATTGATCTTGTCACCTTGAAAGGCAGATATTCCATTGGCTCGGTGATTTGTTTTTACAGCTGAAATGTGTGATTGATCATCAATCAAGCACCAATTGCTAAAATTGAAAATGGAAGGAAATGTAGAATGAATCACTACTTTTGTTTTCCCCAGTTGATCTTTGAAATTATTCAGGGTGATAATCGCATTTTCTGTAAAATTCTATTTCAAATATTGTAAAGTGGCTCTTGGAGTGTTGGGTTCAAAGTCAATCTGTTGTATGTAAGACAATGTGTCTGGCCACCTGGTAGAGATAGGGTCCATGGTACACATACCTCACCATCTGGCCTAGGAGGCTCCCTGTACAGTTGATTCAGAGTTAAACCACAATAAGACAACAATAGAAGAGGTGAGGGTAATACAAGCCAGCACGCCACACATTGCCTGCTGAATGATCCGGTGAGACTTTCAAAGCAAGGCGGGATTTCTCTGGTTGCAGTGGGCTGGAGAAGGTAACTATACTTAGCAGATACTGCTTTTCTATTTGCCAGCCCACACTGTCAACGGTGGAAAACAGTCATTATCATATCCCTTCTTTGACAGGAATTGCCATAAAATAGTTCACTTGGTAAAAGCCTGTCTGAGGTGAACCAGGCACAAACGGTGTATATTTAACATGTGGTGTAAGGTTGCACCAACAACAGTAAAGGAATAAAGTTCAATTTGAATAAGGCAAGAGGAAACCGGATCACCCTTGGGTTCATGTCAGCTCAGCGGTTGCTTCGCAGTTTCTCAATTCTGAAGCCATGCTGCTGATAGGGACCTAGAATCACCAGCTAACTCCAGTAGAAGTTTCAAGGACACTTCCATACGGAGCCCCATAGAGCGAGGCGGGCACTTCATGCAACCAACGTTTAAGTATATACATTCCCTCCTGACAAAGTTAGATTTTACAGATGCCATGGCAAATGTGCACTCAGTGCTAACAAATTAGGATATCAGGCCTGTATTAATGCTTTCATTTTCCAGTTATTTTTTATTACATTTAACAGCCGACTTCAAAAGAGCTGAGGACACACAGAGGAATAGGGTGACCCAGCATCGCAATTTGCCAGCGAGTAGGGGATTTCTTAGGATGCAGGACTTTAAGTGTTAAAACCAGGGCAGTCAGTGGAAAACCAGGATCGTTGGTCACCTTACACGGGGATGACTTGAAGGTAACATTTTTATTAAGTAAGTTTTTCACTTTTGGATAATTTTTGAACCATCTCATTTAAGGAGAACTTCGATAAAATAGCTTCCATGTCTTCCTGAGGAGGAACGCTTTGTGTTGAGGGTGGTAGGTGGTGGGAAGATGGGGAAGCCTCCAGTGGGAGTCTGGAGGTTGCTTTCGGCCCCATTTGCTTCTCCCAAGGGAAAGCTAAGGGACAAGAGGAGACAGGCGATTCTATAACCAAAGCCATTTTTCTTGTGATTTCTTGCTGTCTAAATTCCATGAGGCTAAGGCTAGAGTTACATTGCTAAGCTGTCCCAGAGGTCAGATCACTTGGCTCTTTTAATCTTTACTTAAATAATCTTTAATTATTTGCTCTTCATTTTTCCTGGAATGTCAACAACCCTACTTTGTCTCCACCTATGGAAATCTTGTGGCCTGCACTCAATTGTTCCCACCTGGAAGGCTACCTTCAAACTCCCAGGTAGAGTCAATTCCCCTTCCTGTGGGCTTCTAGAATATTATGGTCCTATAACACTTACCACACTATATCATGGTTAGCTATTTGTCCATCTTTCTGCTGAACTATACAGTTTACTCCAGTTTAGGAACTGGAGGGTCTTTGGAACTCAGCAAAGAGAAGGCATCTGATTTAGTTACTAATCAAACTAAATTGACATGATACCAATAACAAAAGTTTCTATTAGTAACAAGAAAGCCCTGCTAGGATTCTCCTGGCATTTTGAGGAAAAGACCATATGCATAATAAAATCTTGTGCATCTTAAATGGAATTCCACATTTTAGTGCTGAAATTCACGATTTCCCAATCACAATTGGGAAACTGACAGAGTAGAGGAGGATGGGAATATTGAGGGAGTGGGGAGCAATAGTTAGGGGTAGTGACAGCACCCGCACCATGGATTGGAAAACATTCCAGCACTCACAGGATTAGCTCTCGTAGCCAGTGCTGCTGGGAGTCTGCCCCAAGCCCTGTGAATGTTCTGCACTGCTTCTGAGAGCCCATTCTGGTGCTTCTGTGTGTGTATTAATTTTAACAGCCTGCTGCCCCTACCACCATCTTCATAAGATTGCCCTTGGGCTATGGGAGCCGCTTCCACTTCCGTTGTGGATGCAGGAAGCCAGAGCCCTTGGGAAACAGCATGTTTCCTTTCTACTCTCAGTCAAAGACTGATGGGCAGCATCACGGAAGCCCAGCTCTCTTACTGAGGATGCTATTTTCACTCCAGAACTCCCTCCCCAGGATTAGGCAGGGACTGGGTCTTGTCCTTGTCCTAAAATTGCACCCTGGCTTCTTCCCTTGCTGACTTGCTTTCCCCACACCACTTTGGGTTCCTCCTGGGAGTACTACTTTAATAAATTGCGTGTGCATTTTTGTTTCAACGTCTACTTCCATATAATCTAACCCCAGATGAGATTTTAATTTTGTAGCTTCCTAGGGCAAGCTTCTTGCTAGAAAGACCCAAAGGCAAGTAGGTCCTCACCTCTGGCCTGTGAGGTCTGGCAATGGGTACACGTTATTCTTCAAGACTCACCTATATTTCAAGGGATCATTTTCAATACCTCTAGGATAAGGATGGTGAGAACAAACTAGAGACAGCTGGCCATATCATGCTGCACCTGTGGAGGGCTCGTTAAGCTGCTAGATTCACGGGAGAGTCTAATGAAGTTTTAAGAACTGTTGTAAGCTTCCATAAATAGCTCCATATCTAACCCAACTTAAATAGAATTTATTCCAAGGTAAAAATATTTTTTTCCCTCTCATCACACTTTAAGGTTTTTTATGTCTTGATTCAAGCCAAGATGAGGATTGGAAACATTATAGCAATTTTTTTTTTTCTCTTTTGGAAATTATTCTTGGGAAACAGTTCTCTTGAAAAAATTGGTTCTTATTAACTCTTCTGCCCGGTATTCAGATGTCTTTTCAGATCTTTGTAGAAAGATTCAGACTTCTATGTATTTTCTATGCAAATTTGACACATGTAAGAGTATTTCTTTCAGTTAACTGTGGAGATGGGGGTGGGGGAGCAGAAAGAAAGAAACACAGTTTGCTGAACAGTCATTTATATTTGTTTTTATTTTCGGCTAAAAGGTCAGTAAAATTAACCATGTTCAATTGTGAAATGATTAGCTATGTTATTTCATGTAATCTTATACAGTAGATTTCCCGCTCTACTCCTTAGAACCAGATTGTGAAACAGATTTTACTCATTGGATGAGAGAGAGATTGGATGGCAGAAAATATTATTTTGTCAGGATTAACAGTTTGTCATATTTCCCTTAGTCAGTTTCAGAAATTTCCAGAAATACTTAGATCATTCAGTTGTTAAAGCATGCTAAACAAAGCCCAGCCTTTATGACAGAAGTCACATAGACGCACATTTTAGAATTTCCCCACTCACCGCTCAACCCTGCAGTCATACATTTATAATGTCTCATCTTCTTTGGTAAACTGTCAGATCTGCAGACTCAAAATCTAATTGTTGACATATCACCAAATGGAAAGTAACAAAAACAGGTAAACATCACCAAAAATCAAGAACATTGTCTTAGCATTTAAACTTTAAAATGTATTTATACTACTCTGGATTCATTTTCTCCTTCCATCATCTTTAAGATTGTTACAAATGAGTATCTGCTCTACTGCTTATGGTCCTGCAAGAACTAAAACTTCCAGGAGTATTAAACTATGGTTATAATTCATGCAGTGTGTAACTCAATGCTGAGAAGAAGCTACGCATGCATATGTATGCTCAAAATATAAGAATTTAAGAAAAATGTACAATGATGAAAAATGCATGGATTGAAAGTGAAAAGAGCTCAAAACAGCTCTGTAGCTGTGTGACTTTGCACGAATCACTTACATTCTTTGGCTTCCATCTCCTTGCCCTTAAAATACAACTAATCAAGCCTACATTTTGGTCTGAGCATGGAATTAACAACATTTCTGGCAGTGTTTTACAAATTGAAAAAAGGTGTTCAAATGTTAGTTTATTAAGTAAAGCTGAAGCTGGAAATACAGATCAAATGTAAGGAGATAGCTAAAGTTCCATGGTAACAAATCATATCTTCCATATGTAATCTTTTATCAACCCACTTGACAAATATGCATATTTTTTGAGGGACTATGATGTGCCAGATATTGCTGGAAAGATGTTTGGTGAATGAGACAGGTACCACTGAGCTTTAGACTGGAACACAGACAGTAAACGGAAAAGCTTTAGGGCCGCTTCAGGCAGTGGTAAGTGAGATACACAACAAAAGGGAGTCTTGGGGCACAGAGTTGGATCGGGACCAGATCAGGTAAGGACCTCCCACAGGAGGTGCCATTCGGGCTAGGACCTGAACAATGAGTCAGCTCGGTGAATGAAGGCCAGAGGGGACCATTCCAGGCCGAGGAAATAGCCCCTGCAAATCATCCCACCTGAGTAGCTGGTATATACTCAGATCCTTTACTTCTCAGTTTTCCCTCTTTCATCATTCTTCACCTCTGTGCTTACCCGTTTTCTATGAGACTTTTAGCATATCCTTGCGGGAGAACTACCTGATTCTAGACTGCTGGAGTAAAGCTGCACCAGCTTTAAGAAGTCCAAATCTTGTGTGGCTTCTTCATCCTCCTGCCCTAAACCCCTGGGAGCCCAGTGTCTGCTTTCCAGGGCCACCATTTAAGCTCCCAGGCTGAAAAGGAGTCTCTTGCTTCCAGGGAAAGGGCAAACGAGAAGGAGACTGAGGCATACCATCTCCACTGGGAAAACAGAAATGGAATGATTAGGGGGAGAAAATGAGGAGGTCTCAGCCCTTCCTTCCTAAAGGCAGAATGACACCCCATCCCTTCCAGCTCCCATTTAGTTCAAGCACCCAGAGCAGCAGCAGCTGCACTTGGGGTGAATTGCGGAGCCCAGTACTCTGGTGAGAGGAAATTATCATTCATTTCCAACAGAAGCAAGGCGTTCCTCACCCTGTCTGCTCTATGTCAAACCAGATACAGCGGCCTGGCCCCACCGAGGTGCCTGGCTGGGCAGGGGATGTGTGGATGTATCATTGTCTCCCATGGGAAAGAAACCCTTTGTGTCTCTTGGCATTGCCTTTGGACCAGTGTAGAGGGCTCTCTCTAGGGGAAGTACTTGTGAAAAATCCATTCCATCTCTTAGGATTGAACACGGTCCCCATGCACTCTGGCTATGAGAAGGCCAGGAGAGCACATGAGCCTTGGGCTGGCCTCCCTTGATGTGGTGGCTGCAAGAGTCACTTTGCGTAGGATGGACATATAACCTCATTCCAGAAAGAAGCTTCCTGCTTCTGCTTCCAGAGATCTTCCATTAGAAGCCTGCTTCAAGGATGGAATTCTGACCATTTCTCATAAAGATGCCAGACTATGCAAGAATGCTGGAACCCAGATTCCAACACATATCCCCAAGCCCAATTTCCATGATCCAGAAGAACCCAATTTTGCCCGTGTCTATTCAACTTCTTTATACATACACATACACACACACACACACACACACACACACACACACACACACATATATAATAATCAGGGAAAGTAGGGGTGATGGAAGAAAAATCAGCTCAATAAGGGGATTGAGCTAAAAACATGAGTTTCCCTCTGTGGCACTTTGCTTAAGTATGTTTAATATAGGTATAGTCTGTATGGGTTCGTTCTGATTCCCCCAGGAGGCAAGGGGTTTTGTTAATATTCATTTGGGGAGGAGAGAGGAAAGAGAAAAAGTAAACAAGGGATAAAGGACAGATTGTTAGAAAAGGTAATCTGGTTATTTATTTATAGTTTACTTAGCCAAAGGGACCTTAAAAAAGCTTTGATAAGAATGGCCCAAGTTTCTTCAAAGATTAACTGGCATTCTTTAAAAAGGCATCAGTTTTCTTTCGCACAGGTGTTTGGAGAGCCTGGACTGGATGCCCACTAGAATCCTGTGCTGGTCTGTAGATTTCCTTGAAACCTTAAGACATGCTGACATCATGGTCTCCTTTCTCAGATTCCTTCTCTCTCTCTTTCTCCCCCACTCTCTCTCTCTCTCTGTCTCTCACTTTCTCTCCTTTCCTCCCTCCCTCCCTCCTTCCCTGTCCCTCCCTCCTCTGCCCAATGTCTCCCAATCTCTTTCTTTCTCTCTTTAGTTTCTCCAGGTAATTCTTACTCAAACTTGTACCAACTTGTTTTTGACTGACAGTGAACAGTGAGAGAGTTTTCTTCATTTTGAGGAACCCTAAACACCTATCTTTCCCAAGGTAACCTGTCAGGACTGAGCATTTCTCTGACTTGACATAACTCCCCATCCAGCCAGGAGTCTGCACTCTTCCGTCTTTGTAGGTAAGAGGTACACAGTGCTTATGTCTGCTCTGGGGCATGTGGCATGCTGGAGGTATTTTTGAAAAACTTTACTTCTAAAGGTAATGAAAACATTTGATTCTTTTAAAACTTATTTAAATCATTCAAGACGCCCGTGCTTATCTGGGGGAATTTACAAGTGCTGTTTGCATGTGGAAAATGGGATTTTACTTAATGATGGGATAAAAAAAGTGTTTTATTCTTGCTCATGAAACAATATCCAGATGTTGTCTTGTTTGCTGTGGGTCTACGGGGGTCTAGCTCGCAGGAGAATTACTCCGACTTCCCTTTGCAAGGGTCTGTCAGAGCAAGTTTGTTATTGATTTTCAGCGATTGCATAGTTATTTGGCTAATTCTGAAGCAGTTACTTTCCTTTGTCAGTGGGGAAATCAGTTTGGATTGCCGTAAGGCGAAACCTCGCTGGAATATTTTAAAATCTGTTACCTATCCTTATAAGAAAAGTTATGTAAGTTTTCTGTGGTAGGTGTATGGAATGTAAACAATCCTGACTTTGGAAACATTATGAACTGTGTTCACGACCCATGATTAATATGTTTTTTAATCTGTGTGTAATTTCGTGAGAGTTTAGACTATCCTCAGCTAATAAATGTTATACTGGGTGAAATTTCCACATTGCTCCTGTAACGCCGACGTTTGTCTCCTCTGTACTTCCGCATTTAGTCGCTTGAAGGAAATAAGAATTTATTGTTCAATAGACATTTATTGACCTCATAATTTCTTTAACCCACAGGTTAGAAAACTTACAACGAATGTAGTATTTAACTGGAAAACTAAAGACCAAAAATGTGTACCATTAATTCAAATGTTTAGATTTATTTTTATCTGAACATATCTTAATCTTTTTCCCTTTAACCTGTAAGAGGGATTTTGGAAAAAAAAAAATCCAAGTGATTCTTAGTATCTCTTTTTTTTGCAACCTCAGGATCACACACACACACTCACAAACTCATGCATGATCAACTGTTATCCCCAATCCTATCTTATTTTGTCCTCTCATGAATGTTTAAACAAATATGAAACAATCAGTAGTAATAGCCTTAGGTGACAAATTCTCTCCTATTTAAAATTGTCCTAAAAATCAAAAGAAAAGTGTCCTATAAAGCTATAATACATTTTTAAACACCATCATTTTGTGAAAACTAAATACAGTATCAGAGACACTTCCAGCCGAGTAATTAAATAAGTAAGCACTTACCTCACACACAGCTTCCCCGGGTGCTGTTCTTTCTTTCCATACCTTCTAGGGTTTTACTTTTTAGCAGTTTTTCTCCTTCTCTAACTGTTAATATAATAAATGACCATCCACCCGGAGGTAACAAGGCAAGTCTTCCCAAAATACTGAAGAGCAGAAGAGTTTAACCAAATTGTCGATAGCAGCATGTCAGAAATGCTCATCAAATAATGGAATAGACCTTTCTTCACTGAATTAAATAAATGTATAAATAGTCTGGGGGTTTTAGAGAAATTGCCTTGGTTGAACTTTGTGATTCTGGTTGCTTAAGGAAAACACATTTTTCTAAAACGTCCCCTCTCCATCTTTCCACTCCTTCCTCCCACTAACAGTTGTGGTCATTTTACAGAAAGTCTTATTTCCCCAATTTCCTCTCCTCACACTTCTCACCAGTGCAGACAGCCAGTGTTTTGGGGGGAAAGAGAGCAAGACCCCAGGCTGCATATGCCAGCAAACCTGAGAAGCCAACAAAAGCAGGTCTCCGGGCTCTTTCCCACAAGGCTCAGCACAACCTCACTCTGCTTCTGCATCGAGGAAATCTTGAAAGGGCTGTGCTTTCTTGGGGCGTGTGTGTGTGTGTGTGTGTGTGTGTGTGCGCGCAATTATATACCTGAATAACAATGACATACTTGGTACAAGAAAACCCACCAATATGTGACTTTAGACATGGAATAGAGAGGCAAAGTTATTCAGATTTAATCAGTACATGCCAAATCCTTGAAATATCCTTTCCTGTCCAATCTCCTCTCATCTGTTTAGAGACTCGAAGCAACCCACGAACTTTTTTGCATACTTTGCCTCAGAGTTCAGGGTTGCTTATGAAATGTAGTTGCGTGGTGGATGCGTCAGAGTCTTAGAGCCAACCTAACAGTCCAGAGACTGAGCTGTAAGCATGACAAAGCTGTAAATGACTGGTCCTTGGGAATACATGTTGAGGGCATATACACCTCCCTAATCATTTTCTTCAGTCTTTAATATGTAAGTCATACAGCTATCGTTATTTTTTTCCCTGCAACAATTCAACCATTGCACCCCAGATTAAATCGTGTGTCTCTAAATGTGTTGTTTTAATTCTTTCAAGGAAAAATAATCTGACACCGAAAATTGTCAGAAAGCTATTACATGAGTTAATATTAACTTTTATGTCTGCAAAGATGAGTTTGTTGCTTATTCATGGGCAAATACAAGAGGCAAGTCAGTCAGAGGTTATTGTCTGTCTTCTCTCTTTTCTGTCCTTTACCTTTATCTCATAAAAGCCACCTCAGGAGTGGGACTTTTGGTGCAGTTGATGGTGGGATAAGGCCAGGCAGGTCTGGATCTAGAACAAAGTGAACCAAAGGTGGGCCTTACTCTATGCCCCTCAAGGATGCAGTGCCCTGGAGGGAGACAGGTCTGACCCAACACACCTGGCTCAGGTAACTTCCTGGTGCCAGTTTTGCAGACAAGTGAAGGAGCAGTGTGACCCGGTAGTAGCTCCAGAGACAAGCAATCGAAGAAGTGCTAAATCTTCCCCAAAGGAACACAGGGAGCCTGCTCCCACCTTTAAAAGGAGAACTAAGGGCAGAGAGGGAGAGAAACTAAGTTATAATTTATAAATAAGGGTTTATAAACATTTAGGAAATGCTAATTCTTTCTTGGAACCTTTATTTATAAGTTATAACTTAGTTTCTCTCCCTCTATGTCCTCGATTCTCCATTTAAGAAGTTCTATTTGCTAAATATTACTCTGTTGAAATGAAAGAAAAAAATGAGAGAACAGATATTTCTGATAAAAAGGCCAGGCAAGAAAGTTGAACTTGACAAGTGTAGCCTCTGGTACACGTCTCTGGATTAATTCAGATGATAGTAGGGGGATCTCCACTTATTGTAATGCAGCTGGAATACACATAGTGAATTCTGTCACATTCCCAGGGAGAATTTCAATCAGAAACACCTGTGCTATTCTCACAAGGGAAAGGTCAGAGCTCCATGAGGAGTTTGTGTATCTGCATTTGTCTTGATGGGCATTGTGCCTTAACTAGAGAAGAGATCAGTAAACCAGTGCCACCACCATCCAATTTGAATCCAGAAGTTCACACTTGACCTAATTCCAGAATACAGTTCGTGCTTCTAGAAGTAAAATTCTAAAGCACACAATTCCAGATATTTTAGCCACTCTACAAAGATGAATCAGGGTCACATGATCATGCTCACATCAGAAGATGCAGGAGAAGGACAGAGATTTGCGTTTTGATACAAAACACGCATGTGCCAGCCACCCGATCGTTTACAGTAGGGAGCAGTTGAGTGGAAGGGCATGTCTGTACTACCTTAGGACTGAGGACCTACAGAGGGAACACTGGAAAGAATTAGCAACAGAATAACCCAGGTTTTGTTTGATTCCGTCTCTACCACCCCACAGCTCAAATTCAGAGCATTCACTGTATAGGGATCCACACTGAACCAACCAAGCAGGCCGTCTCGTAGTAGCCTGGCCAGAAGTCACAGCGGCTGTGTTGGCCACTGATTCCCTCATTCAGAGTTCAGACATCCTGAGCCTGTCCATGTCCCTGGGATTACAGATAACATGAGTCCTCAGAGTCACCGCTGGGCCATCAAACAAAAACGAGGGTGACGCAGAGAAGGAACACTGCAGCGGGGAGTGCGATTCTTAGGATGCCTGGGTTTTGGTTTCACTGGCATCCTGCTTCAGTCGGAGCTGCCCTGGTGTCAGGCGGATGGCTATGGAACTGATGTGCATTTTTTCTAGTGTCTGTACTGGAGGCTGATGAAGATTTTATGGACCCTTAAGACTGCACAATTTGGGGGCTTTCTTTAGAGAAAACAAATGCAAAATTAGGACTGTACTATTAGGTACAAGGATTTGGATAGGACCTGAGCAAGTGAGGAATCCTGAAGCTGAAGTTTCATTAACTTCTTGGTAAATTCACTCTGTGTCATACATAGTAAAGGCCTGATACTTGTCTCTTG
Organism: Colobus angolensis palliatus; assembly: GCF_000951035.1. Taxonomy (NCBI): domain Eukaryota; kingdom Metazoa; phylum Chordata; class Mammalia; order Primates; family Cercopithecidae; genus Colobus; species Colobus angolensis. The sequence goes on from NW_012117154.1 coordinate 1,812,240, forward strand.
AATGAATGGTTGAATTAATTTATGTAAATTTTAGCTGCTGGCTGCCCTCTCAATAACTGAAAAATGATAAGCAAAAAATACCAATCATGCTTATCCATATCTAGTGATCAGTGATACATGGAAAACTGATCTCAATGCTGTCTAGAATGTTTCTCGCTTCATTGGCACCTTGCCATGAAAGGTAGGTCCTTGTACTTGAATCTTTAGGTCATATCTCAGCCCAAGGGTAAGATGCTATCAAAGCTGCGTTTCCTATGGTAGAGTATGTGAGTACTGAAATTAACTGTGCACTTTTTCCACTTGAGAAGCCCCCAACTTAAAACTTAAAGAACGTTATGCTAGTTGTACCACTAGACCCTAGAATGGTATTGAATGCATGAATAATAAGCATCTTCTTGAGCAGACTTGAGGGCTTGCCCCAGTGGAATATGTGTGTCTCTGGTGAGAAGTCTTCCTCTTTATTCCTTAGTTTCTATTAACGCTGTTTCCAATTTTTGATAGCAGTTAATTGTGTCATTTCTTGGTAGAAATGCTGGCTAAACCCATGCCTACCAGGACAAATAATGTTCTCACTCAGTGATGTTTACATTTTCAAATATTTGCAGATTGATATCTTGCTTCATCTTTGACCTCTTTGCCAAAAAATGCAAGGTCAGCTCCCTGAATCTTGCTTTCTTATTTCCTAAGTTATCCTTGAAAATTTGAAAAGTTTATCCTTTGCTTTGAAAGTTCATGAAATTTGGCATCATTTGTACTCTTCCTACCAATGCCATTCCCACATGTCTGCTAGGAGGTAAAGAAAATGTAATGAACCCTGGAGCACCTGGCTGCTGCAACCAGCATGCTCTGAATACTAAGAAATGGGAACCCTGCCCTGTCTTTTTTATATTGTCAGAAGTTCGTGGAAAGAATTTATATATGGACAGTGAGCTGTATTACATACGGACATACACATACAAGTGACAAAGGCAGTGTGGGTGTGTATTTAGCTAGGACATTAATCACAAAACTGACTGTGTAGGTATAGAGAGGCTATCCCAATGTCAACAACATCAGAATACAATGGTGCTGCATTTTGAACATCTTGTTTAACATATTTCAAGTCTATAATTTTGACTTATAGTCCATATTAAAGATTAAGTACAGGCCAGGTGCAGTGGCTCACGCCTGTAATCCCAGCACTTTGGGAGGTCGAGGCGGGCGGATCAAGTGGTCAGGAGATCAAGACCATCCTGGCTAACATGGTGAAACCCCATCTCTACTAAAAATACAAAAAATTAGCTGGGCGTGGTGGCAGGCGCCTGTAGTCCCAGTTACTCAGGAGGCTAAGGCAGGAGAACAGCTTGAACTTGGGAGGAGGAGGTTGCAGTGAGCTGAGATCACACCACTGCACTCTAGCCTGGGCAACAGAGCAAGATTCTGTCAAAAAAACCACAAAATTACGTGCACACAAAACAATTGTCCTCTAAACAGTGTTTTTAAAAAGTGATGTTGTAGTGACATTGATATCTGACATTTTTTTTTTCTTTTTTTGAGATGGAGTCTTGGTCTGTCACCCAGGCTGGAGTGCAGTGACATGACCTTGGCTCACTGCAACCTCCACCTCTCAAATTCAAGCGATTCTCCTGCCTTAGTCTCCCAAACAGCTGGAATTACAGGCACCTGCCACCACGCTTGCCTAATTTTTGTATTTTCAGTAGAGACAGAGTTTCACCATGTTGGCCAGGAGGATCTTGAACTCCTGACCTCAGGTGATCCACCCACCTGAACCTCCCAAAGTGCTGGGATTACAAGCATGCGCTATTGTGCCTGGCTGACATTGACATCTTAACGTCACTCCTTAAAAAGAGTTGGATGTAATGTCACATGACTTGATTCTTATCAACAGGAATGCTGTGATAATCCGATTAAGAAACAGTGTCTTGGTTCCTGGCCCTATGAACAGAAGAAGGCTAGCTTCTCCCAGGCAGGCCAAAGCTGCTTTGAGGAGGGAAAGGGGAGGTGAAGTCTCCACTCCATTGCCACCAGGATGCAGCTGCCTGGGAAGTGGGGGAGGACTCTCAGAGGCTGACCCTATACTTCCTGTCTCAGGAGTCGGGGGACTGGGGTGATTCTGCCGGTCAGAAGGCAGGAGGGAGTGTCCTGAAACACAGTTGAATTTGACAGCAAAGCACTGTCTTTCTATCCTGGGAAGTTCTGTGGTGAGCAGAGTCCTGTGAGGGTCCTGATAACTCCATCCCTGCAAGAAATAAGAAGGTCTGCACTCAAATACGTTCAGAAAACCCTTCCTAGTTTAGGCCCCTCTTGAACCTTCAAAGCAATCATTAACATTTAAAAAAACCCCAAGAAGTTCTGCAGCAAAGACGTTCTTTAACTTTGAATCTGAGTTGTTCATCCATTTTGGACCACAGAACTGTCCTCCACTTCCTCCCTGACCACAACTATGGTTCCCTGCTCTGACTAACGTTTCACACAACCCCGCTGGGGATGCTTTGGCTAAGTGTGATGGGTGTGGGGTGGCAAGGCATCATGCGATCCAAGAAAGAACATGTGTGATGTCCACGCTCCATTTAGGTGTAAGTTGTACTACCGGGGCCTGACTACCCCTGCATGTGACTGGCCAGCCTTCAGGTTTGCAAAGTGGCTGCTTACAGTCAGCCCCAAAGAATTTTTTTTTTTTTTTACTTTCTTTCTCTTTATTTCTTCATATCCACCTTATTACTGAAAGAATATAAGTGAATTTACAAAGATACACACACACACATCATGAAATAAAAGAAAAAAAAAGAGTAAGTCTCAAAAAGGCCATTTGATTAAACATTTACTTACATAAATCTGATCTATTTTTAAAAATCACAATTAAATGCACACAGATCCACAGTGGCAGAATCTTCTGAGCTCAACATTAAATGGAGATCTTAACTACGTTTGAACTTAACTTAGCTTCCTACTTGAACCTAGGAATCAACTGGGCACTCACTGAATGTCATTTTACATGCACTATATTTTACAATTCTTTTGAAAGACAATGTCCGTTTTCCTCTGTGGATCTTTTAAATTTTATTTCACCTTTTACACCCCTTTATGTATAATTTGTTTATACTAAGATTGTAAACTTTCTTCACTGGCTTAGACTCAGATCTGGCACTAGCCTAAGGGAATAATCTCTGGTCCATCAGACCTGGGCTGGGAACCCTCTGTGGGATGCCTTCCCCATTCCTGGAGATAGCTGGTTCCCCCTGCTTGGCCCCACTTTACAAGGGCCTGCTTACTTGTCCCTTTTCCCTACAGGGCTGCAAACTCTTTGACAATGGAGATTTTATGTAATTATTTCTTTGTGCTTTCAGTGCATGGCCCAAGGTATTCCTCAAGCCATATGTACTGAATCCACATGCACTGACATGAAAAGCATAATTTTTGCTATAATTACATCTTCACTTTCACCATGAATTTACATCTACCTCGTCCTGCAAATGCACAGCAGAGACCTTTTTATCTGAAGTCTTTTGAAAATATGTGTGTGTGAAAACAGCTAACTGGTGTGTTCTCTCCCTTGGTGAACATTACAAAGTGACAGATTGGCTGCTAGAATTGTGTAAGTGAGGTTATTAAGGAGGGAGACATCTTATTAAGGAGTGAAAAGAAACAGGGAACCATGTGCTTAAGATATAGTAGTTGTGTAAACCCAACAGAGGAAAAATAGAAAACATGAAGGTTATTTTGGAAAGAAGAAAATGAAGAAACTTGAAATAAAACAGAAAAGTAAATACAGAGCCAGCAGGGTTCAGCGTGGGAGTGTGGGCTGGAAGTTTGATTCTGAGGAAGAAAACAAGGCGAAAAAATAAAAGGAAGAATATACTGCAATCCCAGGCTAGAAAGGGGTAATTTGATCTGTGGAGCAGCAAATGCAGAAAACAACAAAATTAGCATCAATTCAGTCTCCTTCAAACACTATGTCTAGATCTGGCTTGTGTTAGCATACCTGTGGCAATAAAGGTATTTGGCTCTGAATGTGTTTTAAATTTTAAATTGAGAGAATTTTCTAACATTTGCCCATTTTAAAGATGAAATATTTTAGGACTAAAACTTGTAAAGGGCCACTTTTCTGTGATTATGGTCAAGTGCATTTCGTTGCAGCTGGGAGCAGCTTATGCCAGTATATGACATTCAGAGTCTAGGGCTGCATGAGGATATGTACATTTAAACATGAATTTTATAATTATGAATATTAACCTGTCTAGTCCAATATCCTGGGAATGTTCCCTAAATGATACTTTCTGCACAGCACTTTGTTTAGTTTTCAGTATCTGAAGAAATGGTCTGACTTGCTAGCCCTGTGGTTGGTAGAAATGTATATTTAATGAGTTTTTAAATCAACTCTCACTCGGAATTTGGATAGTCAGGCTTTAACCCTCAGTGATCTTCACCAAGCACATTCTTGCCAAGGGCTTACTCTGCAGGAGGCTGGGTGGTCAGTCTTATGTCGATTTAGAAGATATAAGTGGAGAAGACTTAGTCCTTGATCTCAAGGAGCCTCCAGGCTGCTGCTGGACGGAGGTGTGGATAGGAAGACATGGAAGTAGAGAAACTGTAAAGAAAAACACCCAAAGCACAAGAAAGGCTGCAGTGCCCAGCAGAATGTGATGACATTGACATGAGAGACCCTGACAAAGTTCCAGGGAAAGTCAGAGAGGGAAAGACCAGATCCTTTTGGGATGATTGTAAGAGGCACTGGGACATTTGAGACGTGCCTTGCAGAACAAGAGGACTTCCAGGGTCAGGACAAGGAGAAGCCGTCAGAGCAGGAGGGTGACGGGAGTTAATGTGCACTAGCAGGAGGGTGTGGGAGGCCAGCAGTGTGCACAGGGGCTGAGCTTACTGCAAGGAAGGAATGGGAGAGTGAGGGCCACAGTCAGGACAAAGCTGGCAGCCAACAGCCAACAGTGCTGAACACTCCTGAAGGCCAGGCAGGGCTCTAAGTATTTCTTTTTGTTTGTTTGTTTATTATACTTTAAGTTCTGGGATACATGTGCAGAATGTGCAGGTTTGTTACATAGGTATACATGCGCCATGGTGGTTTGCTGCACCCATCAACCCATCATCTACATTAGATGTTTCTCCTAATGCTATCCCTCCCCCAGCCCCTGACCCCCCTGACAGTCCCCAGCTTGTGATGTTCCCCTCCCTGTGCCCATGTGTTCTCATTATTCAACTCCCACTTATGAATGAGAGTATGCAGTATTTGGTTTTCTGTTCTTGTGTTAGTTTGCTGAGAATGATGGTTTCCAGCTTCATTCATGTCCCTGCAAAGGACATGAACTTATTCTTTTTTATGACTGCATAGTATTCCATGGTGTGTATGTGCCACATTTTCTTTATCCAGTCTATCATTGATGTGCATTAGGGTTGGTTCCAAGTAATTGCTATTGTGAACAGTGCTGCAATAAATATGTGTGCATGTGTCTTTATAGTAGAATGATTTATAATCCTTTGGGTATATACCCAGTAATGGGATTGCTGGGTCAAATGATATTTCTGGCTCTAGATCCTTGAGGAATCGCCACACTGTCTTCCATGGCTCTAAATATTTCTTAATCCTCACAGAAGCAGACTTTCTTACTAATCTCTTTAGAGATGAGGAAAGCAGGGTGCAGAGGTTAAGAACATGCTGGGGCCATAGGCTTCAGAGAGGGGGTGAAACTGGCCTTTGACGCTAGGCCGTCCATCTCTAGAAGCCACAACCTTAAGCCTCTGCTGCAGGAGATGAAAGTTAAGCATAGGCAATGAGGAGTCACTGAAGATTTTGGTTTTCTGAGTCCTGAGCTGCACTTCAGAAAAAACAGTCTGGTAGTGATGACCAAGTGACTAATTCAGAGGGCATTTTGAGAGACTCAGTGAAAGGAATGAAAACCTGGACCAGTGTAGTGGCTGTAAGAAGGGGCAGGAGAGACACCTGTGCAAAGGGGATTCAGCAGGTGGAATCTGGGGCTTGCACTGATTGGATACAGGAGTAAAGTTGCTTAAAGAGGGAGAGGTGAGAATGAGGACGCCATTGTTAGGAAACAAAAATCAGGATATGTAGCTGGATTTAGGGAGAATAATATGCCTTCAGTTTTGGATGAGTCAGTTCTGGACTGCTCTCATTCCAGAGGATGCTGGAAACAGAGACTGGATCCCTGAGGAGATGCTGTTGGTGAGCACTGATTAACACCATGGGACTCTGAATGGGCAGTAGGGTAACTCAGAGGATGCCAGGAGAGAATAGAAAGATATAATAAGCCAGGTGCGGTGGCTCAAGCCTATAATCCCAGCACTTTGGGAGGCCGAGACGGGCGGATCACGAGGTCAGGAGATCGAGACCATCCTGGCTAACACGGTGAAACCCCGTCTCTACTAAAAATACAAAAAATTAGCCAGGCGAGGTGGCGGGCGCCTGTAGTCCCAGCTACTTGGGAGGCTGAGGCAGGAGAATGGCGTGAACCCGGGAGGCAGAGCTTGCAGTGAGCTGAGATCCATCCGGCCACTGCACTCCAGCCTGGGCGACAGAGCGAGACTCCATCTCAGCAAAAAAAAAAAAAAGAAAGATATAATAAAAGAGGATGAGCACAAGACCTTGGGGAACATAATTACAAAGGATGGGGAAGAAGAAAAACCCACCACACTGCAGGAGAATGAACTCTCAGAGAGGCAGACAGATGACCAACGAATCTGCTGACCCACTAGTAACCAACAGGAGGAATTTTCTGAGGGAAACACAGTTAATGGCACCACCCTTGATTCATATATCAGAGAAGGGGAGATGGAGGGTGTTGAGAGGAAGAACCAGTGAAAGAGGAAGGCTTGGTATCACCCTGCCAACTCAGTTCAGATGAAAAGAGTGAGAGGAACTAAGAGATTATCCTTTGGCTGGCAGAGCAGAGTTCTCAGGGTCCTGGAAGCTCACTGCCTCCAAGCCTATTAATGGTGAATGTTTCTCATGCTCTTTTTTGCTAAATTTGACAAACCCATTCCCCTTCCTCCTCAAAGTCAACTGAGTTATTCACTCAGTTAAATCCATCATGACTTAAGAAGTATATGCTTAGCTTGGAGAGGGGGTTACATCTGTTCCTGTAGTCACATAATTGCTGGAGACATGAAGGAAGATTCCAGCAACTCAGGCCTCTTCTGAACAGGTTGAATACCTGGTTTTTACGAGCAACCAGCTTCAGTTTTCTGAGAAGCTCTGAGTAACTACAACTAAACTACAAGTCTGTTCTTGAAATATGTTTATAATAAAAAAGGAAAGATAATACAGTTATTTGCTAATTGCTGCAATGATTAAAGCAAGATTTTTCAAGTGTATCCTTTCATAAGACTGGCAACCTTTTGAACACAAACAGGATCTGACAAAAATAGTAATAACGAAAGCGGGAGAATAAGGAAGCAATGCCAGTTTTCTTCAGAACAATCAGTTGCCACCGACTTCGAACCTACCTGCAGTTTAAAGTTTCTTTGGCTGGGACTATCTTCTGTTTTTTCAGTGCTGTACTGTGATTCAGCCAAACTTCAGCAGAAAAGGAAGTGCTGCGTTATACTAGTATTGAAAGTTATGTAGGTGGTTTTTTTTAAAAAAAACTACAGCCTAAATTTTCTTAGCAAAAGTCAAATGAGTAACAACACACAGTTTGGAAACATTTGGATAGGAGAAAACAAATATCTGATAAGAGTACTTAAAATCTGAAAAAAAAAAAATGGTGGGAGGAGAGTGAGAAAAAGCCCCTGACAAGTAATGGTAGAAACGTGACAAATGGAAGGTCATTCTAATGAGAGAGGCAGCCTGATCTCATGGAAAGAGACTTTGGCCTTTGGAATCTGACCTTCCTGGATGTGAATTCCAGGTGTGCAGACTCCTGGCCGCAGTGCTTTTGGGAAAGGTGCACTAATGTTCTGAGCTTCAATTTCTTAGCACATTATAAGGCATATGGGAAATAGACAGAGGTGGGTTACTTCTCTCTCCACGCCAGGTTTCAGAGGTTTCAGAGAAGCTAGTCTGACCTCATCTCCCAGTATCATTGAGAAAACTGAAGCTCAGAGGGGCTGGGTCACTTGCCTGAGGTTTTGCAGTACATAGAAGAGCTCGTTCTCCTAATGTGGTCTAGAACTCCTCACCAGGCCTCCTCCTATCCCAGGTGAAACTAAATCCCACTGATTCTCCACCCTCCTTCTTCCCAGGATGAGGCTGAGCTCAAGGCTTGTCATTAAGGCAGCTGGTGAAGGAAGGGTTCATCTTGGAGGTAGAAGCGCTGGACTGGAGTCCCCACCTGTGGGCTGAGGGATCCTCCACAAGTGATTCAACCTCTTAGTTTCTCATTTGCAAAAGGCAGGGTAATTCCTACCACAGGACAACAAGGAAGTTAAATGGCATGATTTTTTGTGAAAGTGTTGTGGAAAGCACTTCTGTCTTCTATCTCATGTATCAGTAGGGAATGAGCATTCTCAAAATGACCAAAACGATTCCTAATTTCCTTCCTAAGGACCTGATTCCCTTTTTATACGTTCTTTTTGTTCTAAAAACAAAACAAAACTTACTTTATAAAGAAAGCCTGAATTCCAGAGCCAGAGTCTATCCTTTAAAAACTTGCAAGCTTTTTTTAAAAAAAAAAAAAACTTATAAAAGGCATCACACTTTCATAAGCAAGAGTTGCAATGTGAAAAAACAGTGGTCAACAGTGAAAAAACTCACTTGCTGGGTTTGCCTGTATGAACAAGTATTGTTAATACAAATTGAATCAGAAATTACCCTTGTCATTGTTTTCTTCTGGAGTTTCTTCTTTCATTTCTGTTTAAAAATACACAGACACATTTAAAAAAGTAACTATCTCCTATGTATTATAAGGAGGAGAAGGTGATAAAGAAGAAGAAAATGAACTTGGCATGCAAGTGGGCCTGGCTCTGGAATTCGGGTGGGTCTAGGAAAAAGTACAGACCTCAGTGGAAAACATATATGGGTGTGTGGGAAATCCCTGTAAACTATAAATTGACTACACAGTGCTTAAGCTGGTGTGGAGAGAAACCACAATGCTCTCTGAAACCAGAGAGGAGGGGACAGAGAGTAAGTTTTGCATGAAGAGAGCACAAACTGTCCCTGGGAGATGGAGCTGCTAGTAATTTTGGGCAGGCTTAGCTGGATCTATTGAAAGTTACCACTGTAAAACCCCACTGTTGCACCCTGGGGTTCTCTGTGGGATGCCCCTACTTGTATCATCCAGGAACCCTATGGCCTGACTCTGCTTCACCCACACTTCTTCCCACCGCTCCCCAACAAGGCCCCCCCCCGTTCAGTTGTTCCTATATGCTTCCCACTTCACTGCCATTGCCTGTGCTGTTCCATTTCCTGGAAAGCATTCTTTCCCTGTTCTGTTAGAATCTCATTATGAAGTTTGAAGCCCTTCAAGGACTCTCCAGACTCAGCTTTCCCTTCCCCATGGGGCCTTACCTCTTCTACACTTTCTAAATGTTATCTTCTCCAGGCTGAACAAAACCTAGTATGTCTCTGTGCTGCTAAGGACTAATCAGATGCTGTGTCCTGATTCATTTGGTGTTGGTGCCTCCCATATCTCCCGTCAGATTACCAGCCCCTGGAGGGCTGAGGGCACGTTAGACTTGGCTGAGCTAGAATCAGCTCCCTTTTGCACCCTGAGCTGAGTGCATGCAGGTCTGCATTTGTAATCCTAGCCTAATGCAACGTGAAATTTATTATCTCTCTTTTTACAAACGAGGAAACTGAAGATCAGGGAGACAGCATCACTCGTCCAAAGTTACCAGCCCAGGTGCCTTTCAGAAGGCATCTCACTCCATCTTCAGGAGGACCCCAGCGGGTAGGCTTTCAGACTTTAACTCCTCCTACAAGGTCGTCACTTGAAGATCTGAGATTTGAACCCAAGTCTGTCTGACTCCTACCCTGTACCTTTCCCTCTATAGCATATTGTCTCCCTGTCATCAAACTGCCCAACACGAAGTTGAACATGGAATCATATCAAATGAACTTGTGATCATCCCATTTTGTCAAAACTAAGAGAACATAAAAAAAAAATCAGCAAATTTGACCAGAGCAGTGTATCTATGGCAAGACCAAGGCAAAACTTGATTCCTCATTCTCTGCTTTATCATAACAGACTCAAAAGGTTCACAGGTGTGTTCATATTTAAGGGAGTGTGTAACTGTTCTAATTCCCTATACGTTGCATGCATCATCAGGAATTTCATATGCAGCAGATAGGCATACAGCCGGATTTCTGCAACAGCCAAAGGCATTTCTGAGTGGCAACACCACTCTGATCTGGTGAAGTGGACCAGATCTGGTGAAGTGGACCAGAAAGTGGACTTTCTGCTAAGTGGACCTTTCCAAATCCTCTCTGGGACAAAACCAGGTTGGGCATCTTCAAGAAAAGATGCTCTTGTAAAGTTGTTGTAGCTGCTTAAATAAGCCCCAAATAGAATCTAGTCAGTCTCTCTGTGCTTTTCTTTAAATTTCCCTTCATAGAAAGCTAAAACTTAAAGAGATTTCAGAGAAGCTAGTCTGACCCCATCTCCCAGTGCCATTGAGAAAATTGAAACCCGGAGGGGCTGGGTCACTTGCCTGAGGTTTTGCAGCACATAGAAGAGCTCGTTCTCCTAATGTGGTCTAGAACTCCTCACCAGGCCTCCTCCTATCGCAGGTGGAAACTAAAGAGGAAAAGATGAAGCTGAACTCAGAGGGAAGCAACATAATTAAACTGGTTTATCGTTTGGCAACAGAGATCAGAGGAGTGAGTGGAAAGAAACTGAAAATTGGTTAAACACTCGCAGTTTGAAAGAGGCATGCGATTCCTGCTTTTCCTAAGCAGTTGAAATGTGTTTATAGATCCTTCCTGGAGCTCTCTCATTGCTACTGTGGTCCTATAAGGGGAATTTCTGGAGACTGAGCTGGGTGGTATTTGAGTATGCTTCTCAATGGAAAGCAATGAGCCCGTGTGCTACACTGCTTAGGCCACACGATCCCCCAAGCCTGGGCTGCCAGACGTGGCCATCATTGTTCCATGCAGATCATACCCATCCTGTGCAGAAGGTCACTGTAGGAACACATGGCACAGGGAAGAACACGCCCATAAAAATTCACATGGCGCTTGTCTAAACCGAAGGCAGGTGAGATCCATCCACTGTCATGGGAAGCTGCTAGCATGCTCCCATTTGTTTACAATAATTTCTCCACCAAAAGAGGCTGCTTTAAAAACAAACTGCCAAAACCTGTGACCCAGCGCCACATTGAGACAGAAAGCACGGGACTGTGACCGTTTTAAGAATTACTAAAGCATGAGGCTTGACCAGATCATTTTTCCAAGGATCTGGAGCCCTTTCGAGAGAATTCAAGAGAATTTCTGGTGACTTCTACCACCTCTGAAGAATTAAAAAACTCACTTGTGCTGCTTTCCCGGCCTCTGTGGTAGTTAATTCTGCTTGGCAGTTTTTGTTGTCAAATAGTTTTTTAAAAATCTGGAGCTATCTCAGATATAAATACCTTATGATGCCAAAGGACTGTCTTTCACCCATAAAAACTGAAGCCATGTGCCAGAAGCCCTCGTGGCTCAAGGGCTCTGTCCTTGGACACGGATGAGGGCAGCTGGGCGGTGGGACCGAGGCTCTGCCTGAATGCTCAGCTTCTGCAGGCTAGGGTGGAGAGTGTGCTCCCGCCTACTGGCTCGGCCAGCACAGGAGCACGTATCCTGCAGGTTTGGGTTGCACACAGGCTTTCCCCTGCGGAGCCAGTTCCCCAGATCTCTTCATCACTTCCCCAGATCTCTGGGATCTTCAGCTGAGCTTGGGCCCCAGCACCTGGACTCAAGGTAAGGCCCCTTAGGGTGCTTCTAGCTGAGCAATCAGGATAGTGCAAAGGAAGAGGGGAAAAAGCCATCCAGAACTCAAAGGAAATTTCTGGAAGATCCAATCAAAGTGATTCACCTTAACCTCAGGCATGATTTTTCCCCATTATCCACTCTTTTTAATTTCAAGTAGTATAAATCTTACTGATCTGAAGAAGACTTCTGCTTCTGAAACTACCAGCGCTTAACAATGATTGAGCCCTACTCTATGAGATTGCAAATAAAAATATATTAACCTTGGCAGGAAATCAACTCATTAATACTTATACCTTACACTGTAAAGACTGGAACCTCAATTTATCTGCATAAACAGAGGCTTTGGGTATAAAACTAAAATGTCAGTTATGTCAAAGACTGCTTTCAATAGTAATGTACCAAATATGCTTTTGAAAATAGCAGTAAGCTATTCATTTAGATTAAATATACAAATAAGTAACTTTCAGAGTTAGTACTAAGTTTTAAGCCTCAAAGACCTTGATTTCGGTGACAATATGTGTAACAAATGCAGCTGTTAGAAAAAGCACACATACTAAGGTTTGTTTCTTTCAAGATTATATATAGTATTATTCAAAAGTCTTATTGTATTTGAAAAGTGACAAGATTTTTGCAATACGAAACGATAGTAGCTAGCTAATACTCTAGTTACTTTTACAGATTGTCTAGTTGGTCACATGCCTTAATTTTTCAGGATCTAACCAAGACCTGGTTAACTCTTACTGGCAATGTTTGAAAGGAATGAAAGAGGTCCTGTGTATATTACTCTAAATTAATCTTAGTGCAGGAAGACAAGTCATCTCTGAATAACTTTATTTTGTATCCTTAGCTACTATCATCCTAGTATCTGAAAAGCTCCTTTTCTCCCAATGTTCACAAAGTCATTTTCCAAACTTGCAAATATTAAAACCTATTCATGTCTAATACTTTTCTACTTGGTCTATTTCCATGTCCTGTTCAATGACCTATCAACTACCCTATTCAATTACCCATGTCACTTGAGATTTCTCCCACCAGAATTCAGGTTGCATATTTTCACAGGACAATTTATTTTAAAATCAGAATGGTCCATAAAACTAACAGCTTTGTGTGCACAGACCTAAAAGATTTGTAGTAGCTCTGCAGCTGCATTTTTGAACATCAATAGTTAAACAATCAACGTAAACGTTAAAGAAGCAAATTAACTTTCAGAATTTCACGTGTGCTCTAGCATTCACCACTGACCATGCTGGAAGAAGACTTTGAGGTCATTTTGTCCAACCCTCTCATTTTACAGATGAGGAAAACAGGACTAATTGATAGCTAGTCATACTAAATTATAGCTCTTCTAAAACTAGACAGCGGAGTCAGTAGGCTTCTTAATGTGCTCAATTACTGTATGGATTCCATGAGCTGATGAGCGTGCTGTGACCTTGAGCATTTACATTCTGTGGTTTTCAAATGTTTATGTTTCTAATGTGGTATTTATAAACCTGGACCCCAGTAACCTTTACCACTGAGGCTTTGCCAATCCCAGCTCTGGGCAGCCCACCTCTTCCATATGCAGCAGTGCTTCGAGGCTGTTCCGCCTGGGCAAAGTCATGTTAGGTGTAAGCAAAGACGTGAACTTAGTGTTCATGCTTGAAAACCTCACAGGGACCTGCCTGCTGGCTGAATCCTTCCTTCATTTCTTGTTGCCTCTCCTACATGTGACTCAAAAGCTAGCCAAGTTTGTTCCACATCCTTCAGCTTGTTCCTCTTACACCAAAGTACCATACCATCATCCCCTTTACTAAGATCACACTTCTCCAATTTCTATCCTCCTCTACTCCTCAGTAAACAGGAAGATGCTGTCTGTAGAAATGCACGCGGAGCTCACGCAGACGTTTTCTGTAACTTGTCTTCTAGAATATAAGCCTCATGAGAGCAAATGCCTTGTCTGAACTGTTAGATCCCCTGTGTCTAGTATAGTCAAAAAGAGTAGTGATGGGTAAATACATGTGAAATAAATATATCCTTTCATCTTTCCTTCCTATCTTAGGGAAACCAATGTCCCTTTCTTTTCTGTCTTACCTCCCTAATAATATCAGTGCTTCTTTGTCCTCCCTCCAATATTTGACCTCTGAATCATGTCCTTTTTCTTGCAATCTTGCCTTCTTAATTGTCTGCTTTTATGAATTTACATAGGTGTTCAGCCATCTGGCTAGCCTTTCTCCAGTTCTTTTGCTGGAAAATCCTCTCCTCTTCTCTTCAATACAGGCAATCTCTAAGATATTGCCCCTTCAGTTGCTTTCTTCCCTTGGTACTTTTCTTTTCTTTCTTTCTTTTTTTTTTTTTTTTTGCAGTTCTCATTGACTCATATCTGGTCAACTTTTACTTCTAGGTACAACGATTCTTCAATTTGAACCTCCAGCCCCAAATTTAATTCCTAGATATGGACATATTTGGAGCCAACCCCACCCCAATACCGTCTGCTTTTCATCCAAATCTTCCTTTCCATCCAGGCAGCGAACTCCAGAGTCCTTTCCACTAATGTTCAACCCTCTCTACTTCACATGTGATAGGTGCATGAATTTTACCTGGTGGCAAACCAATGCGATGATTCACTTGAATTCATGTATTACTTAGACAAATTCAACAGCCTCCTAAATGATCTCCTTATAGCTGCTCTCCTCCCTCTCCATCAGTCTTGCTAGATGAGCCTGGCTTCTTTTTTCCTGCCGAAAGATCAAACTTTTCAGTTTAACCTCCATCACCTTTTAAAATTCATCTCCAGTGTAGTTCCCAATATGGCCTCATACGAACGACAGATACCCCAGTGTATCTGAAGAAAGTAGTTCCAGCTGCTGGGGAGGCCGAGGCATGAGAATTGCTTGAACTCAGGAGGCAGAGGTTGCAGTGAGCCAAGATCATGCCACTGCACTCCCGCCTGGGAGACAGACCAAAACTCCGTCAAAAAAAAAAAAAAAAAAAAGCAAATGGGAAACTTTTTTTTTTTTGAACAGAGCAGAGGCTCCTTTTTTAAAAGAGCAGAACTCAGGCTCTTAGTCATATCCCTGTGCCCCACCAAAATATTCTGATTTGATTGTCCTGCGTCAGAGCCAAGGCATTGGTTCATTTTAAAATCCCCCCAGGTGAATCTCAGAGGCAGCCATGGTTGAAAATCGCTGATATTTGATAAACCCTATGGTCTAATCAACTGGCAGTACTTGAAACATACTTTGCCACCCCATAGTTTTGCCTGGGCAATACCCCTTGCATGCAATCTTCTTTTTCCTATTTTTTTTTTTCCTACAGAAAACACATGATAACTTCTTTAATTTTTCCAGTTAGAAGGAATCAGTCCTTCTCCTGGAAATCCTTAATACTTTTATGTATCATATTCATTCATGTGATCTAGGCAGACGCTGTGTTAGATATGGACAAAATGGAGATAAATAAGGCAAGGTTCTTGTCTTTAAGCAGCTTACAATCTTGCCAGCTCACTGGTTACACATGAACCAGTGAGTATCAACTTTTATGATAGAAATGTCCATGGGATACTGTTTAGGCATGAAGGAGTCTAATCTGCTTGGCATAACAATTTATGTATATGTCATCTCTCCTATCAAATGGTATACTTTTGAGGGCTAAGATCATGCATGTCTCACCTTTACGTATTTCAAAGACCACAGTAGTGTAAAATGACTGAATAAATGAGCGAATGAATGATGTTTTGGTAATTAGGAGTCACTGGGGAATAATGGCAGCTCTTAGGAAATGGTACCTTAGTTCCATTCTTGGGGTAGGGCTGGGTGTGTCCCCGTGGAGTTCACAGAACCATGTCATAATTTCAACACTAAATTATATGTGTTTTACAATTTCTCTCAACCACCCGTTCTATGGTTTATTTAAAATGATAATAGGAATAGCATGTGAGAAACGAGGTCCTATACTCATTAACAAAAAGAAGGGAACAACAGACATTGGGGTCTACTTGAGGGTGGAGGGTGAGAGGAAGGAGAAGCAGAAAAGAGAATTATTGGGCACTGGGCTTAATACCTGGGTGATGAAATAACCTGTACAACCAACCCTGATGACACAAGTTTATCAATGTAACAAACCTTCATACCCCTTTTTCGGTACCCCCGAACCTACAATAAAAGTTTAAGAAATTAGATTTTAGAATATATTCAGAAAGTAGGATATTATTTCTCAATTAAAGAAAACATCTGAATTCATATTTTAAAAATATTTTTTAAAACGTTAAGTTTGATCAAGGCATTTACATCCTAGAAAACGGAAACAATCAATATGCATTCTAGATTTATCAACTTTGCATATATATTTTTAAAAGATTTTGATAGACTTCAATATAATATCTAAAAATGATCACATAATTTTAGTAAAAAGAGACTCCCACCTTCTGGTAATTGACAAGTACTATGGTCTGAGAGTGTTTAGATTAAAAAATTGTGTGTGTGTGTTTGTGTGTATGTGTGTGTGTGTAAAGTTATCACAGGAAAATCAATACATCAATAGTAGCACCAAAAAGAAAAAAAAAAGAAAGAAACTAGGTCGTATTTCTCATGACAAAGAAGTTGACAATGGTCTTTCCAAATTAAGACTCGGCATCTTTGATTTTTGTAAGCATAACCTAGAGATCCAATGTGAGCATTTGATGACTGATGGGAAGAATTGAGGAGGAATAGGGGAGACACCTGACTTTGCCATGATTCTCAAGTTAAATCCTTGGGCCTCTTACAGATGTTGTTGATAAAGCTGCTAAAATGGTCACCAGATGAATATAAACAAGTAGGACCCTCAGTAATTTCCAGGCTAATTTTGTGCACGTGTGTTTAGGGGCGAGGCAAATTAAATGAACGAGGAGCTGATGTTCATGTGAAAGTAATTACTCTCCTCTAGTAGAAATCCTGATCCTACAAGTAACTGCAGAAATAATTAATCATAACTAAGAAGCAAACCACTCTCAGGGAGAAAAGCCGTATCTGAACTTCCACCTGCTCTTGGAGGATATGGGTGATTCACAGCATAAGAGTCATCTACCAAGTGATCTGCAAGAGTGAGTGCAGCTTCCAAGAGGGTCTGAGTCAGAAAAGATAAAAGGAAGTGCTTCTTAACTCAGAGGATTTCAACACTGGGGAAACTCATTTCCCACAGAGATAGAACAATGTGTACTATAAATCACTCCCAAAAAGCAATTTAGAAAACTACACAGGTAATGATAAATGCATGGAGAACACTCACATGTTTTGGATTGTGTTTTTGACATTCATTCATTCTTTGTAGATTGTTAATCCACTGACTAAGTTATGGATTAATCCACTCACTTATCGTCATGAGTCATTAAAACTTTTCTGGAGCGTCTACCACATGCCAGCAACTGCGATGCTGAGGGTACAAAGGTGGACACGGCCCAACCCCTGCCCTCAAAGAACTTCTAGGGAACCCTGACTTTGCAGGCATGATTCCATCTGCAGCACGCATTAGTAAACAGCTGTGTGTACTGTAGGGGATTAAGACACAATGACGTTCTCTCTGTTCACCTCATCACCACAACCAATGTGTAGGAGCTTGCTTTTTGAGACCCAGCAGTGCTTTTCTATAACTGGAAGATTCCAAGTTTCCTTTGCTTCCATTTATGCATTCAGCAGACATTAAGGCCCTGCTAGAATCTAGGCATTGGCATGTACGAGATGAGATACGGCAGCCTGAATTCCAGTGGGAGGTGGTGGGGTGTGATGGATGAAGAGCTGACTTTTGAGTCAGACCACAATCTTAAGCACTGTCACCACTACTAACTAGTTGTGTGACCCTAGGCAAATGCTTTAACTTATCTAGCCTCCATTTACTTATTTTTACCAGCATTACTCTGAAGTTTGGAGTTATACATGCATGAGCTGCTGATACAGCACTAGTTACGTATTCATTCTCAACTAGTGGCAGTTGTTGGTTGGATCATTATTATAATTAGATACACACAAGCAAAACAGATATCTCCAATACACTGAGATAAATATTCTGGGAGACAGAAGCACAGGTGATCATGTAAAGAAAACCCCGAACCCATGAGAACAGGTGGAGAAAGCACCTACCTAGAAAGGGTAACACCCCAAAGGATAGACGTAAGAATGCTGGCCAAGACAAGAGGTGGGCTTTCGGGCAGATGGCATGGCATCAAGTCAATCAATAGAGGAATAATCCATCTGGGCAACTGCAAAGTCATTCTGCATGATTTGACCAGGTAACAACCTGAGGAGTGGCTGGCACCAAGGCAGGTGGGGCCAGTTTCTGAAGGGTCAGTTTCAGGAGCTGAGGCTTTGGTTTGGCCCCACTTTAGACAGTGGGGCCATTAAGCTGGGTGGCAGAGTGCTTTAGGGACACCACTGAGGTTGCACTATGAAAGATGCTATAGAGAGAGGACAACTTGAAATGGGGACCTCAATTATGAGCCTGTGCTGTCATGCAAGAAGTAAAGTATGTGTATCTAAACCAAGATAGTGTCACCCAAGAAAGAAAGTGTGTGGATCTAAACCAACACAGTGACAGTCGGAAGGGAGAAAATGGGCAGCTTCAAGGGATGTTGGGGTAGACTTGGGGTGCTATTTTTCAGTGCCTGACGGTCTACAGGAGGAAGGGAGTTGCCCTGGGTAATGGATAATGAAGCTAGGCTGGGTTTAATTTGGGGTGTTTGTGGGCAAAGGGAGGAACCACACATAGTTGACTGTTATTCTGGCAGTGACAAGAGCAATCTGGAACACACAAAGTCTAGACTTCTTGAACTGCAAAGGTAACATCTGAAACCATGGGAGTGGATGCAGGAGTGTGTCTTTAGTGAAAATAAAATAGTTTGAGCATGGAGCCTTGGAGAAAATGCCACTTCAAAGATTGGCAGAAGAGGAAGAACCTACAGATGGAACTGAGAAGGCATCAGAAAAGTAGAGGGCAAGTTGAGAGAAGACAGTAGCAGCAGACTGAAATGTTATGGAAATGTCAAGGAAGATGAGGAATGAAATGTATTCGCCAGCTGAGTTGTAAGTGGCTCTGACCAAGTGGAGTGCTGAGTTGAGAGGTCACTCCCTTGGTTGAAGAGTAATCACCCAGCCCTCAAGGAAGTGGAAGCAAAGCATCACTTCTGTCCTCTTTAAAGCTCTTCTCCATATCCATTAACTCTGCTCCCCAAAGCTTGGCTTTTAGTGAAAGCCATTCTCTTTAGACAAACTCATTGTCTCTCCTCTCAAACCCAAGATAAGCATTTTGGCCTTTTTCACCGCATGGATTTTATCACCAATGAATGAAATAGGAGACCGCACACAGAGCAGACAGAAGGGCATTGCCAAGGTCTTTCAACCGGGGTCCGACTCCCAATTTTACTTCCTGAAAGTTCAATGTCTTGGCCGAAAATAGGGCTGAAGATAGATCCAAGGAAGACCACTGGGAATTGGTCAACTAGGTTTAAACTGGGGAACAACTCCCTTCAAGTGGCAAATTAAGGATCTTCATCCTGCCTCATTGACTTTAATCCCTCTTGAACATGTCAAAGTGGTTGGAAGACTGAGTCCTGGTGGGCCAAATTGTGTTTCTGTGGACTGCGGACTAGTTTCAGAGGAAGCACCTGTCTAGCTTAACCAGAGATCCCTTAGGATGAACACCAGTTACAAAGTATAGAAGACATAAATATTTGAAAATTTATTTGCAACCACTGTTGCATAGTGCAAGCTGACTCAGAAATTAAGGCATATATATATATATATATATATATATATATAGCTCAAATGGGACCAAAGTAGTCTTTTGGAAGTCATAATAGGGCATACATACATGAATTGTTGAGTAGACCTTGTAAATTAAGAGATTCATTGTATTCATTCAATTTGTGTGTGTGTGTGTGTGAGTGTGTGTGTGTGTTCTTCTCTTTCTTTGGGAAAACAGCATTTGTAAGCCACTCACTCCCAATACCAGGGGCACATCAGGGTGAGGGTATATAGAGGTAGCTGTTATTAGTCAGAATATAAGCGACGCCTGACTTAGTACTCTGTTACTGTTAGCACTACAGAATCTTTGATGACTAGGTGTGGTCAAAATCTTGGTTTCCAGCTATGTTTCCCATAAATGAAGTTTCCAGATATAAGCCAAATGCTTAAAAAAATTGCTGACTACAGGATCATTTTGTAATACCATATGAGTGATTTATAAGCTGTGTTTTTTTAAAGAATGAAGTCATCTAGTGACTTTGAACTTTCTCCCCATAGGTGAAGTTATAAGTACAGCAAGCTCCTCAGAGGTTCCTTTCTCAACAGTCATGTGAGAGGAGCCAGCCTGAATTAAGCCCCATGGCATTCACTGATGGAATGAATTACCTTCTATTTTATGTGTCTAGAGTGATGCTTGCTATGACTGTCCATGGGAGAAATGAGAAAACAGTCACTCAAACCATTTTCTGGGTTCAGTACTGTGTCGTCCGGATGAGGAACAGTGGCTGCAAAAGGCTGTTTGCTATGCAGAGTGTGAGCTTTCACCTCCAGCCTCAGCCTCGCCTGGGAGCTGGTTAGAAATGCAAATTCTCAGACCTACCCCAGACCTTCTGAATAATAATTTGCGTTTAAATGAGCCCTCAGGGGAATTCATATGCAAATTTAATCAGTATTGGTGTAAAGCAATGGATTCAAAAATTATAGCCTCTCACAGCACACACACTTAGGGACATACATGCACAATATATACATTTTTCTTCCTGTTCTAATATATTACATATATTTTATTTATTTTTTTGACTTTTATTATAGGTACAGGGGTACATGTGCAGGTTTATTAAATAAGAATATTGCATGATGCTGAGGTTTGGTGTATAAATCCTGTCATGCAGGTAGTGAGCACAGTACCTGACAGGTAGTTTTTAAAACCACCCCACAGCCCTCTAGTAGTCTGCAGTGTCTATTGTTCTAACATTTATCTCCATGTGCTCAATGTTTAGCTCCTGCTATTATGAGTGAGAACATGTGGTATTTGGTTTTCTGTTCCTGCATTAATTTGCTTAGGATAATGGTCTCCAGCTCCATCCATGTTGCTGCAAAGAACATGATTTAATTGTTTCTTATGGCTGCATAGTATTCTGTGGTATATTTGTACCACATTTTCTTTATCCATTCTACATTTATGGGCACCTGCCTTGATGTCTTTGCTATGGTGAATAGTGCAGAGGTGAACATACAAATGCATGTCTTTTGGTAGAATGACATAGTTTCCTTTGGGAATATAACCAGTAATGGGATTGCTGGGTCAAATGACAGCTCTGTTTTAAGTTCTTTTGGAAATCTCCAGACTGCTTTCCACAATGGCTGGACTAATTTACATTTCTATCAACAGTGTAGAAACTTTCCATTTCTTTGCAGCCTTGGCCAGCATCTACTTTTTGACTTTTAAGTAATAACGACTCTGACTGGTGTGAGATGATATCTCTTTGTGGTTTTAATATGCATTTCTCTAATGATTAGTGACGCTGAGCGTTTTTTCATGTTTGTTGACAGTTTGTATGTTTTCTTTCGAGAAGTGTCTGTTCATGTCCTTTGCCCATTTTTTTTTAAATGGAGCGATGTGTTTTTTGCTTGTCAATGTATTCAAGTTCCCCATGGATTCATTTTAAAATATGTATAAGATACAAACATTTAAAAGGATAAAGTGGAAGCTACATTTGAATACTTCTATCATTTTGTCACTGTCCCTGCTTGGGTTACCAGTGTACCCCACATTGGAGACATCTGCTGTAAAGAAGCAAACAGAGCCGAAAGGAGTCTTGGAACTCTGTCTATGATGGTCGGCATACTGGGGAACATGAAATATACAGAGGAAGTAATTTGTTGGATGAAATTGAATATACTTATGTTTGTCCAAATTTTTTATCAGTTTTGTCATTTTGAGAAATGGACAACTAATTTTCTCTTCAGGACAGAACACTGTGGCATATTCTTTGTCCTATGAATCAGAATAGGAAGATGAAATCCTTATTTCTAATTGAATTGTTCAAATCAGTGAAGTATCCTCCACTCCAACAATGTGCCTAGCTGTGGACTGGATTCCTCTCTGGGTTTCTTCTCTGACCTAGAACATTGGGCACCATATCCTCAGGCGAGTGACTTTGCTTACTAAATCGGACTCTGAGTCCCCTTGCATGGCATCTCTGCCCACCCCGTGCCTCCCTCAAACATTAAGTTCCTACTGCATGCCAGGCCTTGTGTTTGCCGCCCAGGATGAACTACTGATCCCAGTCTACGGGGAAAGGTAAGCTCCAAGACTGATCATTACAGCAGCACAGTATTATCATGAGGTGTGGACAATGACAAGGCAGAAGAGAGGAGCAAAATGACCTCTAGCTGCATGCTGGAGGAGATGACATTTGAGTGGGGCCTCAAGTGGTGTGTAGGAGTTTACCAGGCACAGGGCAAAGAAGAAATATGGAATAAAGGGGTCAGCCTGAGCAAAGGTATAGGGCAGGAAATCTGCTGTATCAGCAGTATCTCTGGGTAAAGTGCAAACTCTTCTAATTCAGTCGATGAAATGAAACCTTAAGATGACATGAAATAATAGTTCTAAACTCTTAGTGAAAACTAGGTTATTGGATTTTGCAATAGATATTTGGAAATATCTCTGAGAGTAAATGATTTCATAAGGTTTGGCCACAACAGTGTGTGGAAAGTTTCTTTGTGTAATATAACACAGTAAGTACTTCTCATTTACAGTAAAATCTGGAATGCTTGGAAATAGTCTGTGCTAGGGAAATTGAATTTTCAGATTAACTGCATAAAAATGGAAAATCTGGTTGAAAAACCTTTCTCATTTTGTTTTCCTTTAGAGAGATAACTGCTGTTAACATCTTAGAGGTGTTTTATTTTGATCTTACCTAGAGAGAGAAACAGAGAGATTACACTGCATATTTAGCTGTATCAATTGCCTTTTAAAAAACATATTTAGCATTTTGTCATGATTTTTAAACACTGCATAATATTTCAGCCTGTAAATGTTTTATAAATTTAAAACCATTTCTATATTGTTGGTGACTC
This sequence comes from Colobus angolensis palliatus, assembly GCF_000951035.1. Taxonomy (NCBI): domain Eukaryota; kingdom Metazoa; phylum Chordata; class Mammalia; order Primates; family Cercopithecidae; genus Colobus; species Colobus angolensis. The sequence goes on from NW_012117154.1 coordinate 1,835,166, forward strand.
AGGTTTCTTCTAATGTTTTAATATCATAACTAATATAGAGAACACTCTTGTACATTGTCCGATCATACATTTCCTATTAAGTCTTAGAAGTAGACTTACTGAGTCAAGCAGTCTAACATAAATAGTTTAAAACTTTGAGTATACATTGTCAAATTACTGCCTCCCTCAAAAAAGCTATGCCAGATGACTCTATCAGACACGGAACTTCTTCCTATGAAGGAAGCTCATTTCTGCAAACTTGTCAATGTGGAATGTTGCAATATCTTTTAAATTTTTCAATAATTTGATAAGTGAAAAGTGAGTCCCTGATGCCTTTGTGTTTCTTGGACTGATGGTCCCTCCTCAGTCTCCTTTGCCCTTATCTCCGACTCTGCCTGGTCTTAAGCCTGCCCAGACTCAGGCTCCGTCTGGGTTGCTGCTTCCACACTACTGTCTAAGGGGGAAGCTCCTGCACTTTCATGGTTCAAATTCCACTTGTCGGCTTATGTGCTAAAGGCATCCCTCCTGTCCACATCTCTCTGTTGAAGGCCAGACCCATCTGCACAGACCCTAGTGCTTACTTCTCTTTAGGTGTCTCCAGGAGCCTCCAGTGCACACCTTCAAACCTGTACCCCAGGCATGAGATCCTCCTCCTGCATCAGGATTCTGCACAGGCATGAGCTCCATGCTGGTATAATACCAAAACATTCAATCTGGGTGTCCCATAACATGTGCATAATGTTAAAATTACAGAGGAAGATCCAGTGTCCTCTGAATCAGTAAGAGAGCCTCCGCCCACCCCAACACACCTCATTTCCATGCCAGGAAGCCTGGGGTCACTGGTGAGACCTTGTCTTCTCCTTGCCTTGTCTACTTAACATCCACCTGTTGGAGATGCCTGTTGACTCCATCTGGGACCTGTCGCCCAGAGCTCTTGGCTAGTAGCTCTCAAGCTACTAACACCGCCCTTGTCCATGCATCAGTAATTTCAACTCAGATTACTGAAAGTGTCAATTAAACAGACTCTCAGCATCTATGTTTGACTCTTTCCAATCCATTCTCCATGCTCCGTTTAACATGATCACTTTTAAAAGCAAGTTTGATCCTTTCTCTTCCTTGAATAAAACCCCAAGATACTCCTTGTGCTCCTAGGGTGGGGGTGATGGTTCTCAAGGAGCCCCCAAAACCCTGCATGGTGTGACTCTGCCCTCGCTCCTACCCGACCCTGCTCCCCTCTCCCCTACTCAACATCCTCCTTGTTTCCTGGAAGGTGCCAAGCTCCATGCTCCAACTCCAGACTGGGACATGTTATATACCCCATATGCTAGTCTCTCATCCATCCTTGACTTTCTCCCCATTTCTTCCCACAAATGTCTTTAAATCGTTCATCTAATAATCTATTTAATGCCTCTCTTCCCCGTTTTCTTGCAAACTACCCAAGAGCAAGGACCAAGTCACTCTCACTGCTTCATCAGCAGCACCCTGTGCCATGCTTAGCACATAGTTGGTGCTCAATAAATTCTTGCCACACAAACCAATAAATAAATGTTAAAGTGTTGAAATGTCTTTTCACCTTTTGAACATTTTTTGCATTGTGTTTCTCCACATGGTGCCCACTTAGAAGGATGAAGGCTCTTGCTGATTTGTGAAAATTTTATATGAACCCTCTGCTGTTCATCTGTGGTAAATGTGATTTCTTTTGATAAGTCGTATTTTATGTTTTATTCGTGGTATGCATGTGATGATAACAGTTAACACTTGTATAATGATTAATACTAATAATTATAGTAATCATTATACTAATCATATGAGCAGGCAGAGTTTTATGGAGCTTTATATGTTTTTACTTCACACGACCCTATGAAGCATAGAAATTATCATCATCGTCATTCTGCACATGAGGAAACCGAGTCTCAAAGGGGTTAAGAAAGTTGTCCAAAGTCACACAGCTGGTGTTAACAGAAGCAGGGTCCTGTGCTCTTAATCTTTACACTATACTGCCTCTGAAGAATTATTTTAAGTACGGAAGAGATAACGTTCAACCTGACTTTTGAAGGATGGGGGTTGTTAACCAAGAAAGGGAGAAAATGAAGAAACTTCAGGAAGGAATTGCATGTGCCAGATGTGGGCTGTGAGGGCACCCAGCTGCTCAGGAAGGGGCAAGTATACACCCAGGCTCTGTTCTGAGGTGAGTAAAGCCTGAGAGGGAGTGAGAGCCAGGGCTTAAGAGTCTTTTTGGTTTTCCAAGGTGTTCAGGATTTGTCTTGTCAGCAGTGGGAGATACTGGAGGATTTATGAAAGGGAGTATTGTCTCAATTAATACTCTAGGTGGGTAAGCTTTCTCTTTCCTGGTAAGAGTTACGATGAAACCATGGCAATATAAAGTTACATGTGACTGAGTGGTATATTAGCTGTAAAAATCCTCCTTCCTACTTCTGAGAAGTGCTACAGTAAGGCTATGAAGACCAAGCATTATGTATGTATCTGAGCTGTTTTCTGTTATTTCCCCCTCTGTTTTTAATGTCAGAAGAAACTGTACCATTACTTCTAGAGTAGAAGATGTTGGAATGTCTCCTCATTGGTCTTACTGTTCCAGTCACATGAGCACCAATGTGATGTTCATTACTAACATTAGTGCCTGCAAGGATATCCTACTGGAAAAGGGATTAGCTGTGATTTTGTTAAGCGTGCAGCCAATGTTTATAAAAGACACAGTATCTGAGATGGCTGTTAAACATGTCAAGAGATTGTGTACAAGTGGAATAAATCAAGGAAAATTCTATAGGTTGGTCTGATTCTGTGGTATTACCAGAATTACTGGTAATAGCTACAGCATTTAGAAACTTCATCCACAGTCAGATTTAATCCCAGGGCTCTGAAGCCTGGAGAATATATGGGTAGAACTCAGGAGAATCCACGATCTCACATGAGGGGAAAAGAACAGCAGTTTATTTTAAATGGCCTCTAACTAAAATTTGTATTGAGTGTGTGCAACAAACAACAGATGTACTAGCTGCAACTGTGACTTTGTCATAGTGGAAATCACAGACATTTCAATATCACATTCCAGCCATTTCAGAGACCTTGAAATGACATTGCTGCTCACCACACCTTCAGAACATTAGCTCTGATTTAATGCTTGGAAACGTATAATTTTGTTTTTTCAGTACCGTAATAGGTGCATTTTAATATCATTGGTGTCTTCTGTAATCTTTGTGACTTTGCTTTTATCTGTTTGAACAGTTCATTCTGAGAAGCCAGGCATGTATCTCACTAGTCCACCAAATAAAGACCATAACATCAAATGTTAAGAGCCCCTGAGGTGATATCTTAAAAAGGAGACAAGCTTCTTAGCTTTTCTGATACCTCTGCTAAGCCATGCATGAAAAGGCTATGCCCCCATCCCACAATGGTTAGATTTGTTTTCAGAGTTTTTAGTACTGGGAAAATCTGGATTGCTTTTTTTCTTCCAAGAAGAATGTCTTTACGTTAAACCCTGTCTTTAAGTTTCTTGGCCTTAGGAATGACTCTTGAGCACAAGCTTGCATTTCCCTAAGGATGCCAGATTTAGCAGATTTAGCAAATACAAATGTACGGCCACTCTGTACTATGTATATCTATAGATACATATATGTAAATAGTACATATATATCTCTGAATTTCAAATAAACAATGAATAATTTTAGTATAAGCATATAGCAAATATTGCATGTGACAGACTTACACTAAGTTATTTGCTGTCCATCTGAAATTCAAATTTAATTGGGCATCTTGTATTTTATCTGGCAACTCTAAAAACACCAAATTTGGGCCAATAGTCCTCCGGCTAATTAACTACAGATGGTTAGAATGTGTTTTCTTACACTGTACAGTGATGGAAATTAGTTAACTGCCAAATGTCTTAATTTTTTATTGAATGTGAAGATATTTTTAAGTTCTACATTTCTTATTATCACTCAACGATCACAGAATCTGTTTTCAACTTTGCGACAAGCAAACAACTGAGAAATACTACCAGTCTTTAAAGTAGATTTTGGTATAAACTGTGTTTCACTGAGATACAATTTCTGTATCAGAGAAATGTGGTCAAAATGTAGACTGATAGTGAGACTGAATTTCAAAACTTTTTGACATTCATCCCATTGTTAAATAACTTGGTTTTAAATCAAGCACAAGTCGTAATTTCCATTGCCTGGGATGACATTCATGCTAATAACTAATATGAATGCCCATAAAGATAAGAAGTTTACCTTTGCATGCAGATGAATTACATCAAAGCCCATTAGTCATCAATTTACAGAGACTGACAACTCCACATTTATTTCAAATAAAAGAAAATGTAGTAGTCAGCATGAGGCCAGAAAACAAGCCAGCCTGAAATCGGTACCCATATTTATAACGTGCTTTCTATGTTTCCATGCCTTCATCACAGTGCAAAATACTATAAACGTGAAGCAAAGAAAGATATATGTGAGTGGTAAAAAGTGGCAGACTCAACATCTTAGTGAGAGATAGAGATTTATTTAAGGGAAAATCAATTTGGAAGTATTGCAAATTATATGATGATGCGGCCTAAAAAGGCATGATCCAGTCTCAAGCAGCTTCTCATGTTTTACAGAAACAGGAGTTAAGAAAACCAGCATCACTACTTACTTCCCACGTGTCATCTCCTGTGAATGTTCCAACCATGTCCACTTTGAAGTGTCGTTAAACAACACATTAAGCCAGGCACGGTGGCTCACGCCTGTAATCTCAGCACTTTGGGAGGCCAAGGCGGGCAGATCACTTGAGGTCAGGAATTCGAGACCAGCCTGGCCAACATGGTTAAACCCCATCTCTACTACAAATACAGAAATTAGCCAAGTATGATGGTGCATGCCTGTAATCACAGCTACTTGGGAGGTTGAGGCACAAGAATCATTTGAGCCCAGGAAGTGGAGGCTGCAGTGAGCCCAGATCGCAACATTGCACTCTCCTGGGCAACAGAGCGAGACTGTCAAAAATAAATAAATAAAATAAAATACTTGCTTCTCAACCAGTATTGTCTGCAAAAACAGAAGCCTTCCACTCTGACTTACACCACAGTCAGACAAATCCAAATGCTGTGGATTTCCTTCTCCTTAACCAAATGGTAGTGTTTTGAGCCATCTTCCCCTCTGTTTTAGGTTTGGACTAATCCAGACAAAAATAGTGAGTGAAATTCCACAAGTCTATAGAAGAAATCTCTTTCCTAAAGAGAAAATTGGGGCCAGGCATGGTGGCTCACACCTGTAATCCCAGCACTTTGGGAGGTCGAGGCAGGTGGATCACTTGAGGTCAGGATCACTTGAGGTCAAAACCAGCCTGGCCAACATGGTAAAACCCCATCTCTACTAAAAATACAAAAATTAGCTGGGTGTGGTGGTGCACACCTGTAATTCCAGCTACTTGGGAGGCTAAGGAAGGAGAATCGCTTGAATCTGGAAGGTGGAAGTTGCAGGGAGCCAGATCGTGCCACTCCACTCCAGCCTGGGTGACAGACTCCATCTCAAAAAAAAAAGGAAAAGAAAAAGAAAATTGAGCAGTGCATTACGGAGGCTGACACAGTACAGTTCGCCTCCTCACCCTCTCCCCACTTACTTCCAGACATCAGTGTTCCTGTTTTGCCAGTCATCTCACAACAATGCATGTCCAAGCCACGCTGTGATTAGAGGGAGAATATGCTTATTACCCAAGTTCTTCACATGTTGGAGCAGGGAGAGGCCGAGGGTGGTAAACCACAGGAAATTTCCATTTGCCCTCCGCTGCGGCACTCTCACTCTACAGGGAAGTTAGTTGTTATTAAGTAATAATGTTCAGCTGAGGTTGGTCACTCGTAACAACAGACAGATGTGTAATGTTTTATTTGGGTTAGCCAGCTCTCTCACAAATAAAGGGCCTGAAATTAAACTGTCTTTATGAAAATATTCAGCAAATGATACCTCTGGCTTATTCCAGTGTTCAGATTCTTTGCCATGGAAAATGGAAAATGAGTCCCCTGTTGAGCCCAGTATCTGTTTAAACTTGTCTTTGTCGAGTAGAGAAGGGTTGATGTTCTATGAGATTAAAAAAAAAGTTTTTAAAGATTTTGCATCGAAGAGTAAAGGGAACAACTATGCAAACCACATTCAGAGATGGAAAACAATTTTTTTTTAGTACTTATGGAATTTCAAACAACAATAATGGAATAGAAACATAGGGAAAAAGCTACATATCTGACCGCAGAGGCAAATTGCATTATTACCTGCTCACATGCAATGCAAATGTGGATTGGTCTGTAAAGGAACACTTGTTGCTTTTCTAATGCATCATAGGGTGAGAGGGGCCTCTCCAATTTGCCAAGGCATCACTGGCAAACTCCAGCTACCAAACTGCTTGGGGAAATGGACTTCTTTGGAAGACAGGTTCTGGGGAACTGCACCCCCAGAAATTCTGGTTCAGTAGCTCAAGTGTGGAGCTTGAGAGCCTGAATTTCTGATGATGGGGATGCTGCGGTTGGATGAGGGGAGAGGGGTCACACTATTCTATGCCACCCTGTCTTCAGTAGCCGGTGAGATGGATAACTCATCTCAACATATAGCATGACCACGAAGAGAGATACCTACCCATAAAATGGACGAAGATTCACAAAAGCTTGTTTCCAGCTCTCACCTTGTTACTGGCTCAGTAACCTTGAACAAGTTACTCAAGCTTTTTGATCCTTTTATCTCCCCAGATATAAAGTGTAGAGTTTAGACCAGATCAGCACTCCTCAAAGTGTTCTCAAATGTCACAAAAAGGCTAAACACACACACACACACACACACACACACACGTATGTACAGCTACAGTCAAGCAAGTTTTATAACTGTAGGACATCTCAGAAACTGTAATAAACACATGTGCAATGTGGCTCTCCAAAGAGTGAAAACAATGGGGTGTTTGGGGGCTCAGCTCCAGCTCCGGTAGGCAAATCCTTCCAAAATTATTTAACCACAAATCCCTTTATGTGTGTGGAACACCTGAATCATACACTTCAGCAAGAGAATGCCTGATGTCCTCCAGCCTTAACTTTCCCAGCCTAGAATCTAGGTTCTCTCTACAGTCCTCCAATGTTCCCAGCCAGGCCAATGCTAAACGCTTCCTTTAATGATACCCATTATCCAAGGAAGAAACCTGAGAGCAATTTTCTACTGATTGTTTGCTTTTTTCCAGCAATTCTCAACTTTTCGCCAAGACATTACACCCGAACTTCTATCCCCAAGGAAATATTTTCTAACTAAAAACTCCACCTGGCAACTGCAGTGCTTATAGATTTAACCCCAGTGACTCTCCATTCCTTTGTTTGAAAGTAATGAGAATAAATTTTAGACAATCGAATTTCTTGGCTTATTCATGTCCTCCGTATTCCAGATAACTTTTAAGTGTTGAAAAGAATAGTGGGTTTCCAAGTGTAGTCTGAGGTCTAACAGCATCAGGGATATCTGGGAAATTGTCAGAACTACAGACCCTCTGGCTGCACCCCAAACCTGCTGAATCGGAAATTCTGAGGTGGGGCCCAGTCATTTGCATTTTTATCAACCCCTCCAGGTGATTCTAAAGGGCACTGAAGTTAGAGATCCAGTGTTGAGATCAGAAGCATGGACTATGGATTCCAGCATACCTTGTGCTATATCACAGTTCCTTTGTCTGGAATATGGGAGTAATAGTAGTACCTACTTCAGAGTCTATGTGAGAATTAAATTAATATATAATGCCTAATATCAGGCCGGCACAGGGTGAGCAATGAGTCAATTAATTACATGCTTAATCTATAATGGATGCTGTTGCGTAGTGAGCAGGAACTTAGCTTTGTCACACTGCACCACGAGACTCCTTTGCAAACTAATGCTGATGATGGTGTTAGATAGGAGTGCAGCCATGGGAACAGACAGAGCTGGTTTGCTCACCGGGTGCTCCATTTGTTAACTTTGTGAATGCATGTAAATTATTTAAATTCTCTAAGCTTAGTTTCCTCACCTAGAAAATAGAGAAAATAATTTCTTCCCAAGGTAAAGAGAGGGATTCAATACGATAGTATCAATAACTGCTTTGAAAAGTGCCTGGACCCTTTTAAGCTATCCCTTCCCAAATGAAAGCTGTCAATGACCTAATGATAGTGGTACCTGGGCAGCCCAGTGTGTCGATGTGATTACAGATCCTGAGGCCACTAGGTCCTTAAACTGGGGCTTCTTGCTCCACAAAATATTAGAAGGATAGGATATGATGCCCTTACAACTTTCCCTAAAAAGTTATCTTGTCATGATACATGTAAATATTGACTCAGAAGTAATCAAAAGAGAATTAGTCACCTTTTCTATGTTGTTCTTAGGGTTAAGGCAAGCCATTCTTTCCATTACAATCTTGTTAAATTTGGGTTCTTTTTGTATTCAGTGTTCAGTCATAGACCAACATTCAGAGTTTACATTAAGACTATTTCAGAACTTGGTTGGGTGCAGTGGCTCTCAACTGTAGTCCCAGCTCTTTGGGAGGCTGAGGTGAGCGGATCACCTGAGGTCAGGAGTTCCAGAACAAGCTGGCCAACATGGTGAAACCCTATCTCTACTAAACATACAAAAATTAGCCAGGCGTAATGGTGGGTGCCTGTAATCCCAGCTACTTGGAAGGCTGAGGCAGGAGAGTCACTTGAACCCAGGAGGCAGAGGTTGCAGTGAGCCAAGATTGTGCCACTGCACTCCAGTCTGGGTGACAGAGTGAGATGCTGTCTCAAAAAAAAAAAAAAAAAAGGATATTTCAGAACTTTACATCTTTCCTTTAAATGCAGTACCTTTTAGGTCAGGCGTATAATCCTAAGATAAAAAAATATATGTTAATAGTGAGTGTCTCTGTGGTTAGGTTTCACTAGGTTTTGCCTTGCTAACAACTCTAAGAACTGTGTGGCTTACAGCAACAAGAATTTTTCTCACCTGTGTTTCAAGTCAGCTGTAGTTGAATTATGGCTCAGTTCCAAGTTTCCTTCTTCCCACTTCCCAGAAGGAAGGAACAGCCCAATCCATGACCCACCCACATGCAAGGCAAGCTGTGTGATGAGCCCGACACCTCTCTTCAGGCATGGTGTGGGTCACTGCTGCTCACACTCCATTGGCCAAAGCAGGTGACAGGGCCACACCTGACACAAGTGAGTAAGAAACACACACCCCATTCCCACTCCACCCCGGCAGGGACAGGCCCAGGGAAGGATCCTTTGTGGATGGACCCAGCCGAGAGGCACAGCAAATAGTTGGGAGCAACATACATCAACCACAACCTCCCAAATTGTCACAGCTCTACCAATAGTTTCCAAGTTCAAACACATCTTCCAAACACAGGCCACTGACAGGAAACTAGCTAACAAGTGTGCTGTCATCTCAACTGGTGCTTCCCCTGAAATCCTGAGAATTCCCCTGGAGGAGAATGAGTGATTCTGGAGCCTCCGAGGAGCTGTCATTCTTTCTGGGCCATCCTCAGTCCTCAGTAGCCTAAGGAAAAAGTGTTTTTGCAGAAGCAAAGTAGAATTTCCCCAGGAGATACAAACCGAAGGATTGCCTTCTGGAATCTGCTGAGAATCTATTTTGTCCACTTTGCTCTTTTTCAATGAACATGTCTGTTTCTGAGACCACTTGGCAAAGCCATCTGTGCCCTTGGTTGGCATGGATGAGTTAAAAGCTGGACTTAGAACAGTCAGACCAGCTTTTAAAGTGGATCCTTCAATGCTCTGTAGTGTAGGGAGGAAAATGGCCCAAGGCCAAGGCCAAAGGTCGTGGTGCATGTGCTCCTGTGACCACAGTCGAGGGAGCCCAAGGAGGAAAGCGAAGCCTTTATTCTCAATTGTTTTAAACCTCCTGCGCTCACTGAACCCCAAGTAGATTCTCATCAAGCATTTTGTTTTCTACTTAATATTTAAAACTGTGATACTTAAAGTCAAATTTAATCCAGACATTTTTTATTTCAGGACAAAGAGATCATTGAAAAATTAATTTAACAGAAACATTTGATATGCAAAAAAGCTTTTTAAGCAACTTTTCTTACAAACAGGAAGTTATGTCTTTTCAGAGCTTAAAAGTGAGATCCACCACATGTTAATTTTAGTCTGGAAATCCAAAGTTACGATTTGATTTAGATTTCACTCTTTATACCTCATCACCCTGGTTAATGGGCGTGGAATGAGGTCACTGAAGGCCTGGTTGAGGAACCCTGGTTTTGGGGAGCCACTGTCTCCCCATTTTTCTGTAAGTGAGAAATGTTTTTTCTGTGGGGCCTTTGCTTTGTTAGTTCACTCTGAAACACAGAATGAAGTTTCCTCGAGATGGGCAAATTGAAAACCTCCAAAATCTGGCTTAACAGAGCTCTAAGTTTTAAAGACATCAATGTTGTACTTACTAGGAATAAAAAAATCATTCTTAAACTGAATTTATTTCCCTAACAAAGCATCCATGTGACAGCTGGACCATCCCCATTTTATGCATACTTTTGAAAAAAAATCTTTTTATTGAGGTACAATATACATATATAATTTACTATCTTTAGCATTTCAAGTATACAGTTCAGTGATAATAAGCACATTTGAATTCTTTTTTTCCCTTTCACCCCGCTTCAAAGTCTCTAGTAACTATTAAACTCCTCTCTGTTTTCATGAGATCCACTTTTTTTTTTTCCCCCTGAGATGGAGTCTCAGAGTCTCACTCCGTCGCCCAGGCTTGAGTGCAGTGGCACGATCTCGGCTCACTGCAACCTCTGCCTCCTGGGTTCAAGTGATTCTCCTGCCTCAGCCTCCTGAATAGATGAGATTACAGGTACCTGCCACTATGCCCAGCTAATTTTTGTATTTTTAGTAGAGACCATGTTGGTTAAACTGACTATGTTGGTCAAACTGGTCTTGAACCCCTGACCTCATTATCTTCCTGCCTCAGCCTCCTGAATAGATGAGATTACAGGTACCTGCCACTATGCCCAGCTAATTTTTGTATTTTTAGTAGAGACCATGTTGGTTAAACTGACTATGTTGGTCAAACTGGTCTCGAACCCCTGACCTCATTATCTGCCCACCTCGGCCTCCCAAAGTGCTGGGATTACAGGCATGAGCTACCATGCCCAGTTGAGATCCACTTTTTTAGCTCCCACATATGCGTGAGAACATATAATATGAGTCTTTCTGTGCCTGGCTTATTTCACTTAACATAATGGCCTCCTATTCCATCCATGTTGCCGCAAATGGCAAGATTTCATTCTTTCTTATGGCTAAATAATATTCCATTGTGTATATACCACATATTCTTTATCCATTCATCCATTGTTAGACACTGGGTGGATTCCACATCTTGGCTGTTGGAAATAGTGCTACAATGAACATGGGAGGGCAGGTATGTCTTCAAGACACTGATTTCATTTCCTCTGGATCTATATCTAGTAGTGGGATTGCTGGAGCTTACGGAAATTCTAATTTTAGTGTGTTGAGGAACCTCCATACTGTTCTCCATAGTGACTGCACTAATTTACATTCCCACCAGCAGTGTAGGAGGGTTCCCCTTTCTCCAATGTGGAGGAGCTCATTTTTGAGACTTAGAGAAAAGTGATAGCATGTACACAAGGGTTGACTAGCATAAATGAGGGCTGAAAATCTCTTATGGGAATTAAAGATTTATCTGAACTTCATTTTAGCTAATGTTTTTACTAGAATTATTTATATTATATATATTTCCTATAGCTATAAATGTTACAATACGTGCTTATATATTCTACAACATATACTATTTATATAACATTTATAATAATACATGTTAGTAATATGTTACAGTTTTGACCAGATTCTCCGTATATTCCTGCTTTAAAACATCTATGGCCTTGAGTCCCTGGGTAGTTGGCATTCAACTATGAGGATGGCAGAGGTTGTACATTCCTGGAGCGGATACACAGCTGTTCTCAGTGCCTCTGTGAAATGATGTTATTTTAGGATGCTAAGGGAAAGTTGAGCCATAAGGCTCTTTGTCAAGGGGAAACCGTATATCACGTGTGGTTCCCAGTGTGTGTTCCTGGAGCACCAGAGACACCATCACCTGAGGACTTGTTAGACGTGCACATTCTCAGGCTTCACCCCAAACCCGCTGAATCAGCAACTCCGAGCCTTCCAGGTGATTCTGATACGACTAAGCTTGAGCCCCTGCGTCAGCGTGGTTGCAGGCATGGGCACAAGAGCCTTGCTGTGGAATGTACCACCGCCCTGTGTCTGCTGTTGGGAACTTGGGCGAGTCGCTTACCCTCTCTGTGCCTCAATTTCCTAATCATGGGGATAATGATGGTGCCTACCTCTCAGGGTTGGTGTGAGGGTTAAATAAGTTTCCATGTGGAAAGCACTTAGAACAGTGGCAGGCATGTGGTGGTTTAAGTGTTATCTATTTATGATGATGATGATTGTCATTATTGATTTGAACTTTTATTGCTATCATTACTTCTCTGAATATTTATCACATTTTCTTATTATTGCTATAGTTACTATTTATCTGCATCTTTCCCACTGTGGGCCACTCTAGCTCCATTCTTGTCTATTATTTGCTCATATATTTCTTTCAACTGGTCAGTAGCTTTCCGGTCATTTCCAGGTTGATTTCTCTGATGGAACACTGTGTTCCAGCTTGCTGTGGTGGGTTTTTGGATTGTTCATCCTTTTAAGAGCCTCTGTCTTTGATGGAATTTTTTTCCTCCCTCGAGATGGCAATGGGTACTACCCTTCCATTTCCCATTCTCCTTGCTGTGTCCCCAACACTGGAAGTGTAGTTCTCCATATAGCTAAGTACCTTCTGTTTCATTCTGTTTCAGAGTGTGTTTATTTTCTTTCCTTTAACTTCAGAAAACAAATGCTCACAGCATAAGCACTCAGTGACCTCAGATCATAAATCTTTTACTGGTTTGAAGTAGGAGAAAGTGATACTGACCTATCCATTCAATAGTTGTAAGAACTTCACTTAGGTAGATATCACCATTCAAAGAATTGCAACCCCAACCCACAAACTGAAACGATATAACAAAAACTGCAGAAATAAACATTACTTCCAGAAATTAAAGAAAACAGGCCGGGCGCGGTGGCTCAAGCCTGTAATCCCAGCACTTTGGGAGGCCGAGACGGGTGGATCACGAGGTCAGGAGATCGAGACCATCCTGGTCTACACGGTGAGACCCCGTCTCTACTAAAAAATACAAAAAACTAGCCGGGCGAGATGGCGGGTGCCTGTAGTCCCAGCTACTTGGGAGGCTGAGGCAGGAGAATGGCGTAAACCCGGGAGGCGGAGCTTGCAGTGAGCTGAGATCCGGTCACTGCACTCCAGCCTGGGCGACAGAGTGAGACTCCGTCTCAAAAAAAAAAAAGAAAACAGATAATGGTTTATGTGAAATATTGCTTAGCTGGGAGGATTAATCCTTTTCCCATTTGCCTTGAGAATGCTCACTGGCATCGCTTGAGGCTGCAGCATTTACCTGGAGATGATTTTGCTACACAGTATATCTCTTTTATTATTTTCATGTCACTCTAGTATATCAACTTTGGAAACAAAAGACATCATTTTATTTATAACATTCTGTTTTTAGTAGTGGTATTTTTATTCACCAAATATAGTAATTCTCGACTGCTGAAAATGTCAAATCCTGGAAAACACAGCATTCCTATACATGATGTTAACATCGGTCTCCAACAGTTGTTGGCCAAAGATTCATTTGATGAATCCAATTTTTCTGAAATAGTAGATTCCGATGATTCAGATGATTCTGATATTAGTTCTGTTTAGAAATAACTCCAAGAACGATTTTTATGTTTTATTTTCACACTGAAAATCAATCAGATTTGCTTCAGCCTGGAAAAGCATGTTTACGTAAAGTTAAATGAGCACTGGTGGCAAGTTGCACCTTTTTTTTTTTTTTTTTTTTAAATGGGAAAAAGGTTAAGATAGGGGAAATTAGAAGAAAATATTCTTCTCTGATTCTTTGTGTTTTTGTCTTTTGGGAACCTGTTATTGTTGCTTACCATGTTAGAAGTTAAGCCAGGTCTACTGAAGAATCACTAAGGGAAAATAACCAAAGGCAATAACATAAAATTATATGAAATAAGAGTATGTATCAACAGTGATTTAAACTTCATGAAAGAAGTCTGCTGAGGAATAAAATTCTGTAAATTAAGAGCCTATGAGGAAGTGCAATTCATAAAGCCTATGGGTAAGCTTGATGGGCACAAAGAAGATTCTGGGTCTTCATAGAGCACTGACAAAGAGGTCAATTGCCAAACATGCTGTGGCCACACTGGCAGGATCCAGCCTGTAAGAAGCTGCACAGGTTAATTTGGAATAGTTCAACTATAAGAGAGTAATAACTGTAAGTAATTGGTGGATCAGAAGAAACATAGGAAGTATAAGTGTGCCTATGTGTGTGTGAGACATAAAAACATATGGGTGGAGACAGATGGATGACAGATAGATAGAAAGAGATGATAGATAATTGATAGGTAATAGATCAATAATTGATAGATGATAGATAATAGGTAGGTAGATATTTAGACAGGTAATAAACAGATAATAGATTGATAGGTGATAGATAATAGATGATAGATTAGATAATTGATAGATAATAGATTGATAGAAGGTGGATGATAGATAGGCAGATAGCTTAGGAAGAATTGTTTTCAAAAAGTAGATGCAAAAGAACCTCTTGAATTTAGAGGAGATTACATGAAACTGTCAATGTTTAAGGGGATTTTGTGGTGGACTGACAGGAACCCTGGGCTAGCTTCCAAAGACTTTGGACTTCATTCTTTCTGCCAGGACCCAGCTGTGTCAAGTGGGATGGTTCTGACAATCTTTTCCACTCTAATGTCCTATGACTCAACAGTAGCAATGCATTTCCACAGGCGGTAAAAATATTCTAGACTCTTCCCTTCCAGCGCTCACTGTTTACTTCCTCTGCATTTCCCCTTCCTGCCTCCCCGGGTGCTGGTCAGTTCATAGCCGGCCTCAATGAGGGTGGGTTAACCCTCTCTTTCCAGGGTGTTTTGCTACGGAGCTCCCTCCAGGGGCTGGGAACTGTGTGGTGAGGGCTGTGGTTGGGGTTCAGCTTCCTTCTTAAATCGTTCCTTGAGCCTTTACCCTATTCTGTGCACTGCGCCAGATTTCCAGGGATTGGAAGGTAAATGCCGCGGCGTAACTCTTAGAAAATCATCGGGGCTCAGTCTTACTGGGGTGCACTTGATCGTTATCAACCTATGAACCCATGTGTCCCTCTTTCTTTCAGGCAGTAGCAGAATCCCATGGTAGCCAGGTGGGTGAAGGGGAGCAAGGACGTTCTACCTGCCTTGAAGAAGACACCTGACCTGCGGAGTGAGTGACCAGGTAGTAGAGGGTTCTGAAGGCACCACACTTGAGGGAGGGAGGAGGACAGAGAGGGCTATGGCACCCTTTGACTGCTGACTGCCAGCTGCTGTCTTTCCCACTGAGAAATGCTGCCCCCAACACACCCAGAGGCTCTAGGTCTTGTCCTGTGATTTCTGTCCACCAAGCCTTGATAGGAGGTATGATAGATGCCATTAAGTCCAGCACTAGATACAAATGACTGCAGCAAAAGTGCTCTCAGCGGAAAGAGGAAACAGGTCCACTTCATCCCAAGCCTGGCTTGCTGCCCCTTTGAAAGAGAGTTTAAAACAGAAGCTTCATGGTGCTGCCTTCATAAAAACAGGGCCAAGCTTTCCAGAATCTGGCAGAGGGCTGAGTGCCCGCAGGACACTTGTGTATCACTCACACTGGAAAACTTAAGCCTCTGTTTTTATTCCAGGGGATTGAATGGCATGCAGTTTCCTCAGCAGTTTAAAAAAAAAAATGCATGCAGTCACTTGCAGACAGGCTGCATTTGTCTCTGCTGGTGCTCACGTTACAAGCTTGTCTGTGCATTTGGGCATGCCAGCGTGGTGTTTCATTTCCAAACCTTGACTGTGGTCACTTTCCTCTTCGTTGTACTGAGAAGTGTTGCTGAGGGTATAGTAAGGCCCTAGTTTATCAATTATATCCTGTACTTTTCTTCTAACTTGATTCCAAGAACAGTGGAATTTGCTTCAAGGTAAACAAATTTTGAATAATTTATGGCCCTTCTTTGCAACAAAAATGAAAATGTGACTTTCTAAGGAAAAATCAATTTCAAGGGGGCATTTAGTAAATAACACAGTCTTAATAATGTAACAGGAAAATTAAAATGCCCAGCAGACCCTTTGCATCCTGAACAGGTGTTTGCTGCTAATGGATACAGTTTCCATTTCCTTGAAGGGATTTGCCCAGAGGATTACTTTCAAAACTTCTATTGCGATAATACTGCTCTAACAGAAAGAGCATTGCATGAATCTGTGTATCAGTTCCTTAATAAAAGGGAAGTTTTTTTAATTCTTAATATACCAATGAGGTGAAGAAAAACATGCCGCCCAGGTAAAGTTACTCTGTCATCACCCACATTATCTTTTTCAAGGAATGTGGGGGAAATGTATGTCAGTCACTAGGCAGGTACTGTAAGACGCTAGAGGCCTCCCAGACAGCTTGTTTCCGGCTGTTAACATGGAGCAGAGCGTTCCCCGGGGCTGAGCATGGAAGCCCAGCACTTCTCATAGGTATGTCTTTCCTACTACAATGTTAGATGCCTACACTTACTGACTTTTTCATTTGCTCTTTAAAATAGATTTCTTCTGCTGGTTCTGCTTAGTTCTACGGAGTAAGGTAGAATTTTGGTGTCGTATCTAAATATCATGTCTAAAATGACATTGGAAGCACTTTTCCAAGAATAACCAGCATATTGATCAAGTCATTAATAAAGCCTAATTATTTGCTATAAGAATGTTTTAGGTTGTTTCATAACTGAGTTTTTTCCAAAGTCATAACAAAACTAGGAGAGGTTGTAGATTCTTAATTATTCATTAGATTAGTGGGAAAATGAATTGCTATTACAAAGAATATCATGCAAAAAATAGGTTTTAAAAAATGCATTGCTACTAACTGAGTTTGAAAAATGGATACTAATATTTTCCATATCAAGAACTGTTTCATGGGTGGTAGATTTTAGTTATAGCAGTACTGGACTAACACTCAGTCAATAATTTTAAATTTTCTATAATTGAGAATACATGGTAGCTGAATATAAGTAAACATACTACTCTATGAGATATATGCATAAGAGTTTGTTATCACAAAAAAACAGCATAACATTATTATTTTGAAATACGAGGCTCTGTTTTAACACTTTACCTTATTTAATAGTAACAAAATCCCTGAGGAATAGGTTGTATTGCCATTTAAAACACTGGAGAGCAGAGGTCCAGAGAGGTTAAATAGCTTTCTCCAGGTCACACAGCTGATGAATTGCAGAGTCAGCATTTAACTCCGGTTTGCCTTTATGCAAAGTCTCTGCTCCTCACTTTACCCTACTGACCACCTAAGTATAGATCAGTTAATCTTGCCTCAGAATTCTCCTTTCTTGCATACTTCCATGTACATTCATACTTACTTCACATGATGATCCTATTTTCTGGAAGTTCCACCATATATGGGGATAATGAAACGTCCTTGTCATTTCTCTAAGTATTTCCAGAGCCTGGCAATGGATGCCATTCACATCGGCATGTCCAGCACCCCCCTGGTGAAGCACACCGCTGGGGCTGGGCTCAAGGCCAACAGACCCCGCGTCATGTCCAAGAGTGGGCACAGCAACGTGAGAATTGACAAAGTGGATGGCATATACCTACTCTACCTGCAAGACCTGTGGACCACAGTTATCGACATGAAGTGGAGATACAAACTCACCCTGTTTGCTGCCACTTTTGTGATGACCTGGTTCCTTTTTGGAGTCATCTACTACGCCATCGCATTTATTCACGGGGACTTAGAACCTGGTGAGCCTATTTCAAATCATACCCCCTGCATTATGAAAGTGGACTCTCTCACTGGGGCATTTCTCTTTTCCCTGGAATCCCAGACAACCATTGGCTATGGAGTCCGTTCTATCACAGAGGAATGTCCTCATGCCATCTTCCTATTGGTTGCTCAGTTGGTCATCACGACCTTGATTGAGATCTTCATCACTGGAACCTTCCTGGCCAAAATTGCGAGACCCAAAAAGCGGGCTGAGACCATCAAGTTCAGTCACTGTGCAGTCATCACCAAGCAGAATGGGAAGCTGTGCTTGGTGATTCAGGTAGCCAACATGAGGAAGAGCCTCTTGATTCAGTGCCAGCTCTCTGGCAAGCTTCTGCAGACCCACGTCACCAAGGAGGGGGAGCGGATTCTGCTCAACCAAGCCACTGTCAAATTCCACGTGGACTCCTCCTCTGAGAGCCCCTTCCTCATTCTGCCCATGACATTCTACCACGTGCTGGATGAGACAAGCCCCCTGAGAGACCTCACACCCCAAAACCTAAAGGAGAAGGAGTTTGAGCTTGTGGTCCTCCTCAATGCCACCGTGGAATCCACCAGCGCTGTCTGCCAGAGCCGAACATCTTATATCCCAGAGGAAATCTACTGGGGTTTTGAGTTTGTGCCTGTGGTATCTCTCTCCAAAAATGGAAAATATGTGGCCGATTTCAGTCAGTTTGAACAGATTCGGAAGAGCCCAGATTGCACCTTTTACTGTGCAGATTCTGAGAAACAGAAACTTGAGGAGAAGTACAGACAGGAGGATCAGAGGGAAAGAGAACTGAGGACACTTTTATTACAACAGAGCAATGTCTGATCTTAGGGATGCCATCCAGGTTTAACCCTGCAAGCTGTTTCCACATCAGAACTCCCATCAAACACAAAGATTGCTGTGAAAACGAGAATGTGTAGATGCATTCTCAAAAACTGCACGGACATACAAAATCAATCTTTCCCTTTGATCCTGTGGCTAAACCAGCATTTCTATGTTTGAGAGATTTCCTTTTAAGTGCTTCAAATGAAAGTGAACTCTCATAATTCAAATTGTATAAAATAAAGCTACATTTCTAAGAGCTTGGTGTAGGGCAATTGGAATAGTGTCCTGTTAGATAAACAGACACTTAGCAATGCTGACATTAAAAGGAACTGTATTTCTATACAAGATTATTAGCTCTAATATAAGATATTTATTTAACCAATAACCTTATGGCCAAGAGTTGAATTGTGGTTCAGTATTCATTGATCTCACTGCTTTAAAACATGCTGTTTTGTTCAAGCAGGAAAAATATTATATCTAATGATGTCTATTTGGTAATACCTAAAAAGAGGTAGAGCGAA
The DNA here is from genome assembly GCF_000951035.1 of Colobus angolensis palliatus. Taxonomy (NCBI): domain Eukaryota; kingdom Metazoa; phylum Chordata; class Mammalia; order Primates; family Cercopithecidae; genus Colobus; species Colobus angolensis. Next base: position 1,854,437 of record NW_012117154.1, read on the forward strand.
TCTGTATTCACAAAATATAGTAATTTCATTTTTACCTTTCTTCAGTGAACTGAATTGTATGGAAGGAAATCAATCAGCTCTGTCATTCACAACTGTGGAAACCTACAAAAATGGGGCTGATGCCATTGTTTCCTCTATTTTTTTATTTTATTTTTATGTTTTGGAATTACTATCCTCTTTCCATTCAAAATGTTTCCATTCAAAATGTTTCCATTCAAAATGTGGTTCACAGACCCACCGCATCAGCACCATCTGAGTGCTTATTTGTAAGGTGTAGATTCTCAGGTCCCAGCCAGACCTACAGAATTGGGGTCTCTGTATCTTAACAAGAACCCCAGATGATTTGTATACAGATAAAAGTTTGAAAGCTCTGCTCTGGACAATGTTTTCAAAGCAACTTTCTGAAGCCATGTGGAAAACTGACTGTGGGTCCCGTATCCCCATGGCATCCAGACCTGGCCTCTCTTCATTTCGTTATTATTGGCCAATATTTCTTTCAGCCACTTCATTTCTTATCTATTAAAATGCCTTGCCCATAAAGGAACTGCATAGAATTATCCCCTGACATTCCAAGAGCAAAATAAAGCTCTTGAGAGTAATTGCTGTCTCAGTCATGCTTGCTGATTACAGTTAGCACAAAAGAAAAATTCAGCTGCCTGACAATACAGGAAATGTTCTCAGATGCTGAAGTTTGTAAGGTCCGGTTGGGCCATGAGGAAGAAGAGGAGCTGAAAGTAAGGAACTCATAAACAAGACAACTCTTTGATGCATGAACAAAATTTGAAAATCTCAAACCTGTAAAGAATACCTCCGCTATTTAAATAAAGCTCATACCAAGAGGTAACATTTTGCTCCGGGCAAAATTCAGGGGTCGAGTGCCCTGCATTCCTTTGACGCAAAAAATAACTGGGCTATGACTGGTTAAATGTCCAAAAGGTGAATTCTCATTTCATTCAAACAAAGACAGATTTGCGCATTCACTCAAGCAGAATGTGGCCATGAATATTCAGCCCCTGCATACGTACAAAGATATACACATGATTCCCGCCACCACACACACATACACTCACACACACGCACACACACACACACAGGCCCTGGCTCTTCAAGCATAATCATGGTGGTTATCAGGGAAAGACATTTGCGATTAAGACAGCAAGTCCTTGACAAATATGTTCATGTCTATTTGGTTCTATAAAAATATGAACATCGGGACTCAGAGAAAATGGGGAAAATAAAGTGGATTCAGATAATCAGTGAAATGATGGTATAGATTACAGTAGATCTGCTATATATTGATGTTACTGCATTTGCAAATGTCCTCCCATTAAACAGAAAATGTGGCTAAAACCCCTGGCCTGGAACTGAACTAGTTTAAGGTGTGTGTAAGGATAATGGGAGTAAAGTTTGTGAAAGTTTAAAGAACAACCTCAATCCATGAACAAGAAGGAGGATGTTGTCTTTAATTATTTAGAAGGTTTTTTTTCCTTGTCTGTTGATAAATTTATGGAAGGTTGCTTTAGATCTCCGTTCCTTAAAAATATTACATGGCAGTGTAGTTAGATATTATCTCTTTTAGTTATTATACTTGCTATTTTTACTGTATACTGTGTTATAATCAACAAAAAATAATTCCATAGGCATGTTTACACCTTTTCTGTTGCACTATTAAATTCTTTTCATAGTATTTATATCAATGCTAATTTAAATGTGATGCTGGTTAAAAATCTTGCTCATTTATGTTGTATCTGGTACAAGGACATAGCATAAGATTCAGAAAAATTTTTGTATTGTCATTTAGTGTATCAATTTCAGCCAAATTTGGAAGACTTGATCATTTTACCTTTTGCTCTACACACTCAAAACAAATATTGGAGTAGAAATATCACCTTAAAATATATCTTAATTTACATTTAGATAATATTGAAATCACATTCTATTAAAATTAGAAATTTAATTCAAATAAAAATCAAACAAAATAGTTGTTTCAGTTTATCTAAATATCTGGTCTTAAAAGTGCCTTAAGAGTGTCTGGTTTATGGCCGGGCATGGTGGCTTACGCCTGTAATACCAGCACTTTGGGAGGCCGAGGTGGGCGGATCACGGGGTCAGGAGATTAAGACCATCCTGGCTAATACGGTGAAACCCCCGTCTCTACTAAAAATACAGAAACTTAGCCGGTCGTGGTGGTGGGCACCTGTGTTCCCAGTTACTCAGGAGGCTGAGGCAGGAGAATGGCATGAATCCAGGAGGCGGAGCTTGCAGTGAGCGGAGACCGTGCCACTGCACTCCAGCCTGGGCAACAAAGGGAGACTCCGTCTCAAAAAAACCCAAAAGCGTGTCTGGTTTTTAAGAGTGTCTTAAAAACCAATATATGTATAAGTCAACAAATCATATAATATTCAATAAATAGTGCTGAAGTTGGATCTGGTTTGAAACTTACCATTTTCCTCAAACCTTAACTATTATTACTTTGTAGATAATACTTTCATGTTACTGTGCTAACAAAGGATTTAGGTAGCAAACTTAATTTACTATATCTGGTCAGTCTTCTGCTTAAAACAGATTCACACTCAACACCCAGCTAAGGAGGAGCCAAAGTAGTGGAGTATTCCTGACCCAAAAAGGCATTTGAATTTTGAAACATTTCTAATGTGTTAGGTTTTCTCAATGAGTCCATTAAAAAAGGTTGTGTTCCATTTGAGAAATCACAGAGTCAACAGCAGTAAATCAGTGTGCCCCACAAGCCGTGTCTTATTCAGCAATAAAATAGATGGCGCTCACATGGTGCCTGGCAGACAGTGGCTCTGGACAGCAAAACACTGAGTCACCCAACCCTACTCCTTTGGGATGGGGTGGAGAGTCATGCATTGGCTCCCTTTTTCATCCTGGGGAAATTACAACACAAACAGAGTGTCTAGAAATCTAAAGAGCTGGTTTAAGGTGAAAAAAATGCCACGAATTAATGAACCAGATATTTAATAAATCAAAACAACTGTTTTTTTGGATTTTTATTTGCATTAAATTTCCCAATTTTTAATAGACTGTGATTTCAATATTATCGAAATGTAAGCAAAGATATATTTTTAAGGTGGCATTTCTACTCCAGCATGAAAAAAATAGTGACACTCACACTCTAATATTATTCTGTCTCCCTTATTTGAGTCTTCAATATAGATACCCCAGCTGGAGGGAGATGAAGAGAAGAGAAAAATGAAAGCACTAGGGCCTTTGACTAGGTTTGGTTCTGTATGCTGTCAGGATGTTCAAAAGGTCAGACATTTGACCACATGGCACAGTGAAGACTCTCAGGCTCTCAATTTTGGCTTTCGTTCTTGCTAGACTTTTCTTCGCCTATTAAATTTCTGAAATAACTAGTTTTATCATAGCTTTCCATGATGCAATTTTTTTTTAAGTGAAAGGTAACTAGCATTTCCAGTGGTGATTTCCAGGTTCTGTGGTGTGCCCTCGAAATCTAGTCTCTGACTGTTAAAACTCTGGGTAGGTACAAGATTATCTTAATTTTCTTCCTCTGTGGAAGACTTACTTACACTTGAAGCTCAAAAGCTTAACATTCACTTCTAAGTGATTAACTTCATACACTTTACCCTTTGTGAATTTCAATTTATCTTTTTTGTTTTTCTTTCTTTTTTTTTTTTTTGAGACTGGTCTCGCTCTGTTGCCCAGGCTGGTGTGTAGTGGCGCAATCTCGGCTCACTGCAAGCTCTGCCTCCCGGGTTCACGCCATTCTCCGCCTCTGCCTCCCAAGTAGCTGGGACTACAGGCGCCCGCCACCATGCCCGGCTATGTTTGTTTTTGTATTTTTAGTAGAAACGGGGTTTTGCCATGTTAACGAGGATGGTCTCGATTTCCTGACCTCGTGACCTGCCCGCCTCAGCCTCCCAAAGTGTTGGGATTACAGGCGTGAGCCACCGCGCCCGGCCGAACTTCAATTTATCTCTAATCAAAGTGATTTCCAGTCAGTCCCTGGACCTGTGGACAGCAATGAGTGGTTTTCTACTCTCAAAACCAGTGTGACTTCTGAATAGTAGTAGACTCTCCAGAGTTGGAATTTGCAATAAAATTGCATGATTAGAAATTAATTGGGATTTTAAAGAATAAGGAGTTATTTGCCTTCTTAAGCTACTAGTATTTGTCAGTAAACTCTGTTTAAATTGGTTTTGTTTTGTTTTTTGCTTTTTGTTTTTTTTTTTTTTTGGAAAGGACAAAGCCTTTGTCTTCAGAGCAAGAAGAGGAATTTGTGGACATTCAGATAGATAGCCACATATTGAGGGCAGGAACTTTTACTTTTCAATTGGTATGTTGACAGTGTGTAAAAATAGAAGACCAAGAGAAGGCAGTTGATTGGAGTTGATAGTTAATAGCTAGTAAAAATTACAAGCATGGATGATGGAAGTCAAAGGACAGAACTGATACATGAGTATAAAAGCCAAGGATGTCATATATGTAGGTCAAGGCTTTGTAATCTGAATATAATGCCCGCGAGCTAGGACTGCCAGGCACTCTGTATGTGCAGAATATGTCCTATATGGAGTAATATTTGATTTGTGTGGACTTTTGAAGGTTACCTTAAATGTCTTATATGCAACCTTTTTTTCCCCGTATATTACAAAATTGCCTTGGAAATTAGACAAATCTTCAAACTGAACTGAAACTCCTGTCCTGAATAGTTATTTGCCAAATCTGACAAACTTATAAAGAGTGTTTGCATAATCCCAAACTATGCCCACTTCTAGAAGAGAAATACATGCTTCTTTATTTGGAGTTTATGATATTCATACAACTAGTAGTAGAGTCAGGGAGTATTCCAGAAATGTATTTCCCTGGCTTGCCCAATTATCAAGGGAAAGTTTCAGCTGAACACAGGAAACCCAGTCAACCCAGTCTTTGACACTCCTGTGTGCAGTGTGGAGCAGCGTGCACTGTCTGAGCCTCCATGGTGAGGAATGGTCTTCCCTGGGGCTTCACCCTAGAAGGATGGGCTCAAAGTCGCCCTCCACGTGGGTGCACAGGAGCCCAGATTCTCAAGCCGCAGTTGCGGAATTACGCTGATGGTTTTACGGAAGAGTCCTCCTAAAAGCCTATCACCAAGTTTTGTTTGGTTAGCAACCCTTGCCACATGATGTAATACTTAGCTATAATTTTATCTTTATTCAAGGCCAAATCTTATCTAGTGTCCATGCCCTCCTACCTACTTAAAATTTCTAATTTCACCCTCAAAAATATTTAAGTAAATAAAAGTTAGATCTACTCAAAATTAGACTCCAAGGGAATTACTATCGTTGATTATAGAGTATCTATTTCCTTAAAACAAAAAATCAGAAGTTGTTGACTCTGAGCTAGGAAATGCGTGATCTCTCAACTGACTGTTACTTTATGCAAATTTACTTAATATTATAGGAAAGTAAAGAGCTTCCAAGAAGGTGATTGGAGGGAAGTTCAAAGGGAAGATTTTCTTCATTCGCTGTAGTTTTAGCTGTATTCTTTCATTTGCAATCAAATCTCAGGATTAAGGATGTCATATTAAATCAAATCATTACAGGAAGTATGACTGTATCAGCGGCTTTTTACACAAACAAACCTCCAGATCACAAAAGGAAGCCGTGTTTGTGTGCTGACGCGAAGTGTTACATAGCAGCCAGGAGAGGAAGGATAGCAGCCGACTTAGATCCATTTTTGAGGAATGATTTCTGTAAGGTGTCATGGAATAGTAAGTTACAGGAAGGAGGCTTTTGTAAACAGAATCTCCATTCCAGAAAGATGGACTCCAAAATACTACTTAATGAAATTCATGGGAACGTTATGGTAATGGAAATCCCAAATGACATGCAGATTTTATATGCAAACAAACCCACTACTTGTAACTCCTGGTAGTGTCTAATAACCAAAATCTTGATCACACTTTGGTCTCTTCCTATATATAGAACCACATCTGATCCTTATACAGTGTTGCAAGATTTATATCCTTGCTTTCCCATGGTTCTTAAGCGAGTCTTAAGCTTGGATTTGCTTCAGCAGAATGGTGGTTCGTGTTTCTCAAGGCTGAGCTACTATTTGGTGCATGTCAGAAATCTCACACTAACTGTGGATACTCTGTCATCACTGAACCCAATCATACAATGACCAGAGAGCTTTAAATACCTACTTTTGTATCCTATGAATTCATCCCTTTATTTGTCAAATCCTTTATTTACATATGTGGCTCTGTCACCTTTTTTTTCTCTTCAAATAAATGGAATTACTGTAACTTGTGAAACAATGGCAAACACTATAAAGCTAATTTTACAGTCTTGGGTTTCTTTTTGTTTCACTGGAATGGTAATGGTGTTATAGTGGTGCTCTGACAGACAAAAATCTAATATGTCCTTAGAAAGTTCAGAGGTGGACTTACTTGAAATAACCTTTTCCAGTGATGGCAACCACAATAATGTGAGATGAATGGGTCCTAAAAACTTATCAAGGTGTTACTATATATCAGTACCTAAAGAAATGTATTTTGCTTCTTTCCAATCACTGAATAGAAAGAAAAAGAAATCCCTGCCTCATCGCTCCTTTTTTTTTTTTTTTTTTTTGAGACAGAGTCTCACTCCATCACTCAGGTTGGAGAGCAGTGGCTCACTGCAATCTCCTCTTCCAGGATTCAAGTGATTGTCCTGGCTCAGCCTCCCAAATAGCTGGGATTACAGGTGTGTGCCACCATGCCTGGCTAATTTTTTTATTTTTAGTAGAGATAGGGTTTCACCATGTTGGCCAAGTGGGTCTCAAACTCCTGACCTCAAGTGATCCACCCGCCTTAGCCTCCTGAGTAGCTGTGATTACAGGCATGAGCCAGTAAGCCCAACCTCATCTCTCTTTTTTTGCCTAATGCTCTCCTGCTCCAGAATGATTATCTCATTTTAGTCAATGATTAAAAATCAAGCAACCATTTAATAACAAACATCCTTTCAGCACTGCAACCCTTACCAAAGTGCCTTTTGTGCTATTGCTCCTTTACTTGGATGGATGAAAAGAAAGAAAACACTTAATTACATAAGTCCTACAGGTATTAGTATGGGTGTGACTCTAAAGCAGCACACCTAATTAAAACCCAGGTAGCCGAGGTATGCATCCAAATGGCAGTAGTTAGCCTCCAAGCAGTTTCCTGGGAAAACTACACACACATGCAACAAGATAGTTGCCAAAGCTCTGAACATTCCAGAGTGTCTCTCTTAGAGCCCTCTCCTTTGGAGTCTTGACTCATTCTTTGTAACATTCTCAGGGGTGGCCAGGTTTTGTTCTTGGAGGGAGCATGTGACAGCTGGAAATAAACAAGGCTGGTGCAGATAGTAGGAGGTCAACTTTGGGGATACCGTTTGAACAAAAAAGCAAAATGTTTTCTAGAAAGTGCACAGTCATCTGAAACACAGTCATGAAGCTAGCCGGTGGGACACATTTCATTTTATTAATTTCAATTTGCATGGAAGTTTTCAGACACATATTATTTTCTACCCCATTATCTCAAGCATTGTTTGTCCTTCTAGGGTGGCCTTGGCTGAGAACTGAGCTAACCACATCCAAGCCATAAGGCAGCATTGCTTTCACCACACCATGTCCTTGGGGCAGAGAATAAGGGAATTTGTCATAGCAACGTGGGAAGCTTTGGTTCTGGTCTGGATATACAATATCCCGGCAGGCATCATTTCCCTTCTCAGAAATCCTGTCTTCAGAAATGTAAGACAAACAACTTTCATGGTTTAATTTTTCATGCAAAAGTTCATATTCTCCCCAGAAACTCTTACATTGTTCAAGTGATTGTTTTCTAAATTAGTCTATTCCTTTATTGGAATTTAACATTTGCATGATAATGTTAGCTGATAAGGTATTTGTGTGACCCAAATGTGTTTTCACCCATCCTAAGGGCTGCTTTCTGCATCTTTCTTAGTTTGCCTCTATTGAGTCTGCCAGAAACTCTTACTCTTTTTAAGATTTTGTTCACATTTTTATTTTTTTTTTATTTTTTGAGATGGAGTTTCCCTTTTGTTGCCCAGGCTGGAGTGCAGTGGCACAATCTCAGCTCACTGCAACCTCCGCCTCTTGGGTTCAAGCAATTCTCCAGTCACAGCCTCCCAAGTAGCTGGGATCAGAGGCACCTGCCACCAGACCCAGCTAATTTTTGTATTTTTAGTAGAGACAGGGTTTTGCCATGTTGGCCAGGCTGGTCTTGAACTCCTGACCTCAGGTGATACACCCACCTCAGCCTCCCAAAGTGCTGGGATTACAGGTGTGAGCCACCACGCCTAGCCCACATATATTTTTAATTAACAAATAATAACTATATATAGTTAGGGATTACAATGTGATGTTTTAATATATGTATACATTTTGGAATATTTATATCAAGCTAATGACATATCCATCACCTCAAATATTTTCTTTCTTTGTAGTGAGAGCATCTAAAATCTACTCTATTAGCAGTTGTACTTGCTCTTGACAGTGTACCTCTCTGTAAACTCTGTTTAACGTGCCCACTCAGCATGTGATTTAAAGATCTGCAATAAAGAAGTCCACTGCGACCAACAGACTCACAGCTTCACAGCAGCCCAGAACAGTGTGCTTCTCCTTACCCCTGCCCCCATAGTAAGTCTGGCTGACCTGCTACATGTTCAAATGTGTTGTGGCATATTTTGTTGCCAGCGTGCCTCTTCTGCTCACACAAGCCACACACACACACACACACACACACACACACAAAAGTCTCATGACATCTGGTCACATCTTAGATATCCAGAGAGCAAACAATATTCATATTTGTAGGACTCTGATTGCTAAAAACAACTTTAAATATTCAATAGTCCATATTATACCCAATGAAAGGGTAGAAAAAGGACATATGCAGTTATCTACACTTTGCAGAAGACCCTGCAGCCCACTGACGTCACTTCCAGAGTGACCCAGTGAGCCACTGGTGGCAGTCTGGGTCTTTTCCTTCTTTTTTCTTTTTTTCTTTTCCCTCTTTCCTTCCTTCCTTCCTTCCTTCCTTCCTTCCTTCCTTCCTTCCTTCCTTCCTTTCTTTCTTTCTTCTTTCTTTCTTTGACAGGATCTTACTCTGTCACCTGGGCTGGAGTGCAGTGGCGTGATCACAGGTCACTGTAACGACTTCCCGGGCTCAAGCAATCCTCCTGCCTCATCCTCCTGAGTAGCTGGGACTGCAGGTGCGCACCACCATACCCAGATAATTTTTAACTTTTTTTGTAGAGACAAGGTCTCAGCTTGTTATTCAGGCTGGTGTCGAACTCCTGAGCTCAAGTGATCTTCACACCTTGGCCTCCCAAAGCGTTGGGATTACACATGTGAGCCACTATGCTCAGTCTGGATCTTTTCCTTCTGGCCTAGTATTTTATCTCCTAAATTTACAACATGGAAATCTCATGTTGGAGCAGATTTCCATGTGAAATGGATCAAAATCAGGGAAAAAGTGATAGCAGAATAGATAACCCAGGTGAAAGCATGAGGCTGGGAGGCTGGATATATTGCCTAAAGGCCTCACATGCTTCAAAGGGTCTGTTATTTAGAGGCTGGGAACATGGGATAAATATCTTGAAGGTAGAGAAGATACAAAGGGATCAATCGAAAAGGAAAGGGCAGAGGAGTAAGAATGCCACTCAAACAGAATCCACATCCTGCTGTTCATGTAAGCATACACAAATGGTTGACCAAAGACTAGACATGGGGTGACTAAGATTAAGAAATCCTACAGAAAAGTCGAGATGAACAAGCATTCAGTTCTAAAGTCCTCACATTCATTATGATTGCATCATATGAGGCTCAGAAAAGTTGAGTAATTTGTCCAGTTACCCATCTACCGAGGTGTAAAGCCAGAAGTGGCCAATATAAAAGCCTGGCTTTGTCTCCATGTTTTGTCCTGCCTCCCAGGTGGACCATTATAGGGTGTATCCAAAAAAGCATAGGTGATTTGGTGGTTGATACTCTTGGAGCCAAAGCAGCATTTACTTGGTGCTCAAGTGTTTCCATCAAGTGAAAACAAAGGCATGGTTGAATTGCGGTGTCACCACAGACGACTGGTGGGCGTTGAATTCATGCTGAAGAGCAGAAATGCAAATAATAAGGGATTTTGCCAGTGTGCTGCCTGTTGTGAATAGAGCAGTGAGCTTTCAACTGAATGTTTTGCTGAGTTCTAAAAACCTGATTTGTAAGGATTTATACACTGGGTTTCTCAGAGAAACTTTAAGGTAGGTAATCATTTTAAGGTCTTGGCTGATTGAGTCAAGAGACAAAGAGAGCTTTGTAGAGACAAGCAAACACTGCAGAATCAGTGGAGCTGGCTGGAATCCGACACTGAGCTTACAGGGCCTAAAGGGAGCAGATGAGTGGCCCCAGCACAAGGAGTCACTGCGATTACAATGACCAGGTCTGGGGCAGGAAGGCTCAAGACCTAGACACCAAGAAAAGCTAGAAATGCAGGGCAAGAGAAAAAGGGGGCCTTAGAATCACTCTAGAAAGATGTTCTGACAGATTGCTCTTGGCACTAGGGAAGACCTGCCTACAAATCTCTCAATTTCACAAGCAGATAAATAAAGAGGTGTAAATAGGAGAGAAGTGGAGTATGAACCCACAACACATGATGGAGATCAAGGAAGTAGAGCTTCAGGAGCCGAGACCCAGACCCAGGGCCTTCAAATCAATGGCAGAACTCTGCCCTTAATAGGAGTCAGGAAGAAGGGAAGCAAGACAAAAATCCTATTGCTGGGACAGAAAAATGAAGGCTGGAACTCAAGTGCAAAGAGGCTGTCCAAAACAGGAATGGAACTGGATAAAATACTGGGGCTTCCTCACTGGAATGAAGGATTTGTGGCGAGCTGGACCTGGACAAGGTACACTTGCTAAGGAGTCAATGGCTCGTAACATCTTCATCTCTCCTCAGTAGGAATCAGAGCCGGAAACCACAATTTCTATTTCACTGCTTCCCAGGGCAGGAATTGGCAGCCAGGAGGCAAGCACATCATCACAGCCTTAAGTACATATTTCATCATCAGATGAAGCAGTTTCTCGCATCATTTATTATTTACCCAGTCACTTTAACAATCACCTGATCTCCAAGACAGGTCGATGGAGTGTTGTGGTCTCCACATTAATATTTATTTGGCAATGGACTTTGTACTAGGAAATAAAAGCAGATTCCTAAAACAGCTATGTTATTTGTATTTTTCTAGGACAGCCATAACAAATAACTGCAAACTGGGTGGTTTAGAACAATTCATTGAATCACATTTCTGGAGGTGAGAAGTCTGAAGGAGGACCATGCTCCCTCTGACACCTATAAGGGAGGTATTTTGCCTGGTCTCTCCCAGCTCCTAGTAGGCTCAGGAGCTCCTTGGTTTGTAGGAGCATAATTCTAACCTCTGTCTTCATGTGCACATGGTGTTCTCACAGCAGCTTCCCTTTGTGCCTGTCTCTGTGTCCAAATTGCCCCCTTTTTGTAAGGACACCAGTCATATTGGATTAGGGACCAACCTAGTGACCTCATGTTAATTTGACTACCTTTCTAAAGATCCTTTTTCCAAATAAGGTCACATTCCGAGGTACTGGGGGGTTAGCGTTTCAACTTGTCTTTTTGGGAGGATAGAATTCAACCCATACCATTATTTTTTCCCATCCATTTAATCACCAATTGATCTACCTTCAACCTTCCTTCTAATCAGAATCATATTCATACAAATAAATCCGGATAAGATTCTTTGCTTTGAAAGAGACAGAAGCTTTCTCTGGGTTACTGTAACTGTCCTGAGTTTCCTATTTCTGCAAAATAGACAGAAAAAGCTGACTTCTAGCAGACATTCCATTACAGTTTGACCATAGCTACATGGGAAGTTATACTAGTGGACACTCCTTTGGAGATAGTTTCTGGTTCTCAGTGCAGAGAACAAAGAACGTTCTTCCTTGGAAATTGCCTCCACTATTTTGTAAACAGGAGAGGACTTTTCAAACCTGGTTTTCAAATAGCCTGAGGCTAATTGTACCCTCTCCAAGTTAATCATATACTGGGCTTCCTCTCTCAACTGCTCTCACAAAGCTTGCTGATTTCTCAATAGCACTGAGATACTTGAAAATAAGTGATTTCTAGATGCCTTTCATAATTCTGGGTCTGCCATTGTCGTCATTTTGTGTCTCCTACTATAAAGGTTAGGGAAAACCCCTTGCTTGGCGAGCCAGCAACTCAGGTATGTTGCCTCAAGGTGATTCTGCATCCATCACTGGACCACAAGCTGAGGTCCCCACACTTGCTTTGTTTTGCTGAGTCAACAGTCGCACCCCATTGTTTTGAAAATAATGCTCTTAAGTGTTATGTTTCTCCCCAAACCTCTCCTCATTCAGTGCTGGAAACGTGAGAGCTACCCTTGCCTTCTCCCACTCCCTCACCACCCGTATCTAATTCATCAAAAATCCTCATCCACACTACCTCTGGCATTGCTCTCAAGTCAGTTCCTTCTCTTCCATTCTAATCTCCCGGTGCTTAGTTCTGGCCATCATCATCATCATATATGTTTTTAAAAAGGCACATTTCACACTGGCTACCCTGTTTCTAGTCTTTCCCCTTCCCAATCTATTCTCCACACCATACCCAGTGTGGTCATTCTAAACTAGAAGTCCGATTGTATTACTCTTTCACTCAAAACCCAACCTCCAGATAAAGGGCAAGTGTCCAGACATGGGACTCATGCCTCTCCTTGATCTGGCTCCTGGTAGCCTCCTCCCTTGTCATCTCTTTCCCTTGCACTCTACCTTCAAACATCCTGAACTCTTTGCAGTCCCCCAGTTCTGAAGGTTTTTTTCTCCTCTTGCAGCCTCTGGGACATTGGTTATGCTTCTCCTTCTGTCTGGGATGCTACCACCCCAACCCTTGCCAACTCCTGCTTGGTCTGCTGGCTGTCTGAACAGCTTTCTTGATGGTGCCTATGTGATTCTAGAGGAAGGGATCCTGCCACTTTGCTGACTTCCCCATGGTGCACAGGACCTGATATGGGATGGGGGAGCAGGGAAGTGCTGGGCAGAGAAGAGCAGAGACCCTGGTGAGGGCTTCACCCTCGGGCCTGTGCCCACAGACCTAAATGAGGATAGGCATTTCTGGTTTTGAGTTCAAAAAGTTGCCTTTTGGCCTGCCACACCCGTCGCCCCAATCCTGTGCCCATAAAAATCTAGGACCATAGCAGGCACAGACACGAGTTGTTAGACGTTGAGAGGAGTGGAAGAACACACTGGCAAACACCAGCAGACACCGGCAGGCCAGTGACAGTGGAACGACATAGACACTGAAGAGAATTCAGTAAGGGGTGGTCAGAGGAGAGTCCAGCCGCTGGACAGCCCATCTCCAGGGGAAGATCACCTTCCCACTCCATCCCCCTTCGACTCCCCATCCATCTCGCCGAGAGCTATCTCCACCACTCAATAAAACCTTGCACTCATCCTCCAAGTCCACGTGTGATCTGATTCTTCCAGTACAGTAGGGCAAGAACCCGGGATACAGAAAGCCCTCTGTACTTGTGATGGGGAGTTGTAAACACAAACCCCTAGACACTGCCGTGGGGTTGGTTGGAACCCAAACATGCTCCCCACAACCTCTGTACCTACTTGTCTGCGTGCTCCCCCTAAGGGGCTGAACAGTGGGGCCCCAAAGAAGTGAGCCACACCCCTGTCACATGCCCTGCAAGGGGAATAAGGGAACTTCTCCGTTTCACATTCACCTCTCAGAAGGCTATCCTGATATCATGACCTAGCCTGCCATGCCTCTGGGTAGCATTCCATTTCTGGAGCCAGGCCTTCCGACTGGGCTGCTCCCAGGCCCTTGCCCATTCTGGTAAGTGGCTCCCCACTGGTTCTTCTGATAAGACTGGGGTGTGGTGAGTGAGATAGGGAGACTCTTGCCTCAGGGACAATATTTGAGGGTTGCTGAAAAACTCAGTAATCAAGATTCTATTTTAATGGATCAGTAAGAGTGCTTAAAGGAATATTTACAGTTTCGGGTGTTTGAGAAGAAAAAAAGGTTTCTTTCCCAGCCTTAAGGAGTCAGAAAAAGAAGAATAAGTGGAACCCAAAATAGAAGGAAGAAATCAAGGAAATAGGAAATACACCAACAAGAGTTCTGTTTCTGGCAAAAAAAATTATCTTCCCACAGATAACAACTATAAGTGCTGGAAAAATACATAAAACCAACTAACCAAGGACATAGAGAGTGAACCAAAGCAAGCACACTTCACAGGAGAGTTGAAGTTCACAGAAAGGAGTCAGCATGGGGGAAATTCTCATTTTTTTCAGCTTTACCCTAAGGATAGCTGCAGTTGGGTTGTGTCATAGGTCAACTAAAGCTCCTGTGAATAGCTCATGATTTTTCTGGCTCATGAAAAAAAGAGAAGCTCCCAAGGGCAACCAGGGCTGCCAGAGGTGAAAGAAATCCCAGAAAGAAGAGCGAATGAAATGGGAATCCCTAACTCTGTGCATAAACTCTGGACAAGTCAGTGGGTGACCACTGAACCATGCAGAGAGAGGGCAGACTGCACCAGTCCAAACTAAGATCATAACTACTATGTAATCACTGGCAAGACCAAGTTTGAAGTTTAACTCTAACCAAGTTTAACTCTAACTAGCCCGCTAAATGAACATCCACATACTTTGTAAAAAGAGAACAAAATTCAGAATCTCTACAACAGGTCTTTAACAATGGTCAGCATACAATTCAAACTTAAAAGACATACGAAGAACCAGGAAAATGTGGCTTACTCTCAAGAGAAAAGGTAGTCAAGAGAGCCTAACCCTGGGGTGACCCTGATGTTGGAATTATTACATAAAGGTTGTAAAATAGCTGTTAAAACTATGCTCAGTGATGTAAAGAAAATAGGCAATAAATGAAAACTTAAGAAATCTCACCAAATACATAGAATACATGAAAAGAACCAAACTAAAATTTTAGAACTGAAAAATAAAACACCTGAAATAAAACTTTTACTGGATGACTTGAACAACATCATGGAGGTGAAAGAGGAAAGGATAGGTAAGTTTTAATATAAATCAGTAGAATTATCCAAACTAAAGTCAAGAAAGAAAAAAAAGGCTTAAAAAAGTTTATCGAACACCAGGAACCTGCGGTATAATGTCAAAGGTACTGGCAAAAAAATCCCAGAAAGAGAATGGGGCAAAAAAAAAAAAAAAAAAGCAAAATAATGACAGAAAGTGACCCTCATCTGGTGAAAGACAAAGATGTACAGATTCTAGAAACTCAGAGGACCCCAAACAGGAGATATTGTATTATATCAATATATATAGATTATATATGCAGAAAACCATGTTTAAAATATTCAAATAAAACTGCTATAAACCAACAATAAAGAGAAACCTTTGAAGAGAGCAAGAAAAAAATTCCACATTACGTACAGGAGAACCATGATTCTAATGATCACAGAATCTGATAAGAAACCATAGGGTGCAGAAGATAGTAGGACAATATTTTAAAGTGCTAAGAGGGGAAAAGAAAACTTATCAATTTAGATTCTATTTCCAGATATATATGTTTGTTTCCAGATATATATATCTTGAAATATATATATATATTTCAAGAATGAAGACAATATAAAAACATTTTCCAAATAACGGAAAACTAAGAAAAATTGCCTCTACAGACCCATAGCACAAAAACTATTAAAGGAAGATTTTCAGGCTAAAGGGAAATAAAATGTCAGATGGTAACTTTCATCTTCAAGCAGGAAGAGAGAGCATCAGAAATGGTAAATATCTAGGGAAAATAACTGTTTTCTTTTAATTTATTTAAAAACACGTATGGATATATTTACAATTCTAAAAGTATCTTGTGGATTATACATCTATATGTATGTATACACACATAAATAATAGCATAAAGACGGCAGGGTAATGAATGGATATACACACTTGTAAGATTCTTATATTCATATAAAATGATACAGTTTGATTCGAACTAGACTGAAAAGTTAAGAATGAGCCTGAGATCTTTAGAGGAAACCACTAGAACTGATAAATTAGTTTAATAATGTCACATGGTAAAAGATTATTATATAAAATCAATTGTAGTTTTAAATACCAGTAGCACAACTTTGGAAAAATAAAAGCTAAAAATATATTTACAATAGCTTCAAAAATAAAATACTTAGGAATATATTTGACAAGATATATGTACAACCTACAACTGAAAACTATAAAACATTCCAGAGAGAAACTAAAGAGCACCTAAATGCATGGAGAGATAAACCGTGCTTATAGGTTGGAAGACTCAATGTGGTTAAAATGTCAATTTCCTCAAATTGATTAATAGACTTATTACAATCCCAACCAAAATTTCAGCCAGCTGTTTTGGAGAAATTATCAAACAGATTCTGAAATTGATATCACAATACAAAAGACTCAGAATAGCCTAAGATTTTCTTAAAAGAATCAGTTTGGAGGATTTATACTAATTATGTCAACACTTATTGTGAAGGTATAGTAATCAAGATGGTATGTAATTATAAAAGGGCAGACATTTATAAATGGACTAGAATAGAGTCCAGAAGTAGACCTACACATACAGTGCCAACTGAATTTTGGTGAGCATGCCAGAGAAAAGTTCAATGGGGAAAGGAGAGCCTTTTCAACAATGGTGCTAGAATAACCAAATCTTCATATGGAAGAAAAAAACACTACACAGAACCTCACACCACACACAAATATTAAAACGGAACGTAGACCTAAATGTATAAGCTAAAAGCATAAAACTTCTCTTATGTTTTGTTATTATGTAATAGCTAGAAGTACAAAACTTCTCGGGAAAACATACAAACACATTTTTGTGACTTTGGGGTAGGCAAACATTTATTAGATAGGACATAAGTAGTATAAACAAGGAGAAAAATTATCATTGGATTTTTATCAAAATTTTTAAAAATCTCCTAAGGGAAACAAGAAAGTAAAGACAAACCTCAACATTGAGCAAAACTATATATGTATATATATGACAAAGCACTTATATTCAGAATATATAAAGAAGCCCTGCAACTCAATAAGAAGAAGACAAAAAAGTCATTAAATTGTGGGCAGAAGATTTGAACAGATTCTTCACAAAAAGAAGATATATGAATGGCCAGTAAACATATGAGTACATTATTCTACAGTATTCATTGTAGAAATGCGAATTAAAACCACAATGAGATGTCACGATACGCCCATTAGAATGAATAGAAAATAAAAAGACTAGCCCAGTTGTTCATGGGTACATGGAGCAAACAGAACTCTCACATAATGCTGAACAGAATACAAAATAGCACAACCGCTGTGGAAGACTGACAGTTTCTTAAAAAGTTGAACATATATATTATAAGACTCAGAAATTCCATTCTTAAGCATTACCCAAGTGAAAAGAGAACATCTGTCCACTGAAGGACTTGGACAGTCATCCCCTGGCATCTGAAGGGGATTGGTTCCAGGATCTCCCTCAGATACCAAAATCCAAGGATGCTCAAATTCCTTATGTCAAATTGTATAATATTTGCATATAACCTACACCTATTCTCTCGTATCCATCTCTAGATTATTTATAATACATAATACAATGTAAATGCTATGTAAATAGTTGTTTACTATATTTGATTTTGAAACATATTATTTTTATTGTTGTATTCTAGTTTTTATTGTTTTGCTATTTATATTTTTAATCCATGGTTGGTTGAACCCACAGAGACACAAGGGCCAACTGTACAATATTGTTCACGGAAGCTTTCTTCATAATAGCCAGAATACCTGTAAACCACCTAAATATTTACCAATTGGTGGCTGGGCACGGTGGCTCATGCCTGTAATCCCAGAACTTTGGGAGGCCAAGGTGGGCAGATCATGCGGTCAGGAGTTCAAGACCAGCCTGACCAACATGGTGAAACCCCATCTCTACTAAAAATACAAAAACAAAAACAAAAACAAAAAAAAAACAGCCAGGCCTGGTGGCGGGTGCCTGTAATCCCAGCTACTGGGGAGGCTGAGGCAGGAAAAATACTTAAATCCGGGAAGCAGAGGTTGCAGTGAGCCAAGATCATGGCACTACACTCCAACCTGGGCAACACAGCGAGACTCTGTCTCCAAAAATATATATATATATGAGATATATATGATATATATATATATATCATGGGTATGTATCTTATATAGAAGATATATATGACATATAAGATATATGATATATATCTTATATATAAGATTTTTTTATCCATTTACCAATTGAGATATATATATAAGATCTATATGATATATATATTAAAACCACATGATATATATCTTATATATATGTATCAATTGGTAAATGGATAAAAAATGTAGTCTGCCCGTACAATGGAATACGAGAAAAATCAATGACCTACTGATGAGAAAAACAATATGATGAACCTCAAAGCCATTCTGCTGAGCAAAATGAGCCAGAAGTACATACTGTATGATTTCATGTATACAAATTCTTAAACATTGAAAATAACCTATAGGGACAAAGTTAATCAGAAGTTGCCTGGGGTCAAGGATGGAGGGAGAAATGGACTGAAAGGACCAAGAGCAAACTCTGGGAGCGATGAATATGTTCTGAATCTTGGTTGCAATGGTGATTCACAGGTTTATATATCACTCAAAGCACAACAACCAGGACAATTTAAATAGATCTTTATCTTACTTTTACCACAATAAATTGGATTTTACAATTAATGTGCATGCTAATCACTGGGCAGCAGCTAGTTGAAATGGAATTCTGATCCATCAGATTTGGGATGGTTCCTAAGATTTCACATTTGTTACAAGCTGCCAAGTGATATCCATGCTGATGGTCTGAGTTCCACACTTAAGAGAAGCTTGAGACTACAATTATTCAATCCCCAAATGATGAAGCTGAGGAGCATTTTATGAATCCTCTTCTCAGGTGTGATTAACATTACCTCTCTCATTCTTTTAGAGCTGTGTCACGTCCCAGAACTTCCCCTGAAATGACATTAATAGTCTGTGAGGTTGCTAATAACAATCACATCTGGTATTTACAAAGCACACAAAGTGTTGGGTACCGTTCTTACAGCTGTACATGAATTGACACATTTAATCCTTAATGCAAGGGCAGGTACTATTACTATCTCTTATTGACAAATGTCAAAACAAAAGCCCAGAAAGTTTATGGGACTTGTCCAAGGTCACCCAGCTGATGAAGAGACGTGGTGGATCAAACCTAAGCGTCCCAAGCTCTTAAGCACCGTTCTCTGTGGCTTCTCCTCAGAGGAATTATAATCCTCTGAATGAGGAAATCTTCCTGCTTTGCCACACTTTATGGAGGGCTTTACCGGTTCAACATCAAATATTGATTGCGCGCTTACCACGTGTCAGGGCTTACCCAGGAGTTGGTGGTCGGCTCTGTGCATACTTCCCTGAAAACACATAATCCTTTGCCTACTAATCCAGCATTGGTGGTGCCCGCTCTGTGGGTTGTTTGCTGAGAATGCTGACTGTCTTTACTTTGCCACCTCTCTCCATTCTCCCACTGGGGGAGTCACAGGTGAGCAGAAGCAGCCTCATATATTTCTCTAGTGTCAGAGCTAGAGCTATGAGAGAACCAGGCTATGAACATCTAGGGATTTGTTCTGATCTCTATCAGAAATATGGAGCATTGTTCATATATCCCTGCAACTCGAGGAAATTCATTTAAACTAAAGCATGACGGCTGTCAATGGGATGTAAAGTAGAGCTGACTCTGGAGCTCCTTCCCTTCCTGCAGGCCTGTCGTATTAGTCCATTCTCATCCTGCTATAAAGAACTACTGAAGACTGGGTAATTTGTAAAGAAAAGAGGTTTAATTGGCCCACAGTTCTGCAGGTTGGACAGGTAGCACGGCTGGGAGGCCTCAGGAAAATTTCAATCATGGCAGAAGGTGAAGGGGAAGCAGGCACGTCCTACATGGCTGGAGCAGGAGGAAGAGAGCAAAAAGAGAAGTGCTACACACGTTTAAACAGCCAGGTCTAGTGAGAACTCACTCGCTAGCACGGGAACAGCAAGGGGGAGACCTGCCCTCATGATCCAGTTAATCCCACTAGGTCTCTCCTCCAACCCTGGGGATTACAATTCCACATGAGATGTGGGCAAGGACACAAAGCCAAACCATATCACCTGTCAACATTTCCATCTCCTTGACCAAGTGGGAGTGACAGACTCCTGACCCCTCTCCTGGGATAAGGATAACACAACCCAGGGCTTCAGAATTGTGAGCTCCACATGCTAGCTTGTTGTAGCAAGTCTTGCAGAAGTTGAGTGATAGGGACAGAGACCCAGTGAAGGCTCTACTAGGAGAGCTGCACAATGCATTGACAGTGTCCACTACAGCACAGGAGGCTTTCAGGAGAGATATAAGGAGGAGTTAATTTCCTGAGCGGGAAGGTTGTAGATCACAAGAGCAGATGAGCAATGAAGACAAAACTAAACTCGAATCACAAGGACTCGGATATAAATCCACCCTGAGGCAGGGGATTGGACCCATTGACCTGCCAGAACCCTTATATATATATAAGTTAGCCTCAGAGAGTTTCAAATCTGATAGGACTTTGTGAGTACTACGTAGAAGATAAAGGAGCTGATCCAAGGGAACGCTGGCCAAGTCCACTTCCCAGTTGAGAACAACATGGCTTAAAAACAGCCTGCACAGCTTCCTGGTCGTCCCATCACTCTTGCCGAATAGCATTTTGGTGAGCTGGGAATCAATGAATGAGAAACAGATGGATTTAATTTCCCTTGAAATTAGGGATGGGTGAGCCCAGCCACAGTGTGGAGTTGCTGAATGTCTCAAACTATTTTTTTCAAGTGCTTTTGGTTCAGCAAAACCAAAACCATGGTTTCACAAAGCACGTTTCCCCTCATTTATATGAGGGTTCATGTATTTTAAGGGGAAGTTGATCTGCATATTTCAACTTCTTTACACTTCACTTATCAAAATGCTAAATAAAATTTCCAGGAAGTCTGAGAAATATTTTATAACTTTTTTTCCAAACTCTTTTATTTAGGAAAGGAAACAGTGGGGAAGGTTGGCAAATCCTATGAAAGAAAAGGTGGGTTCAGGTGGAAGTTCACACTTTTAGGGAGTTCTATGTCCCAGAATTATACACATGTTAGGTGTGCAGTCACAATGTGCTCAATGAATATATTTGAAAATCTCTTGAAAAGTGAGGGGAAGGGTGGGAAAGTTCAATAAGAACAAGTTCGAGGAAAGGCTGAAAAATACAACACAATTTAAAATAGCTTCTCATCTCTAATAGTCAGGCAGTGTATTCCTAGTAGCCATAAAACCAATGACGCAGAACTATAGCATCCTTGTGTCATCCACCAGCATGAACTCCACCATTCTTCAGGTGTCTTTTCTCTTTGTAAGACATGTGATAAAGGTGCTTTACAGGATGCTTATGAGCGGAGGGATGGCCAGAGGAGAGGGTGGAAGAAACGCACCACAGAGGGTGGGTGGGAGCAGGTGGTGGAGCGAGTGCCCAGTGCCATCTTTGTTGTAGAGAATGACTCAGACCACAGACTTATGTGTGAGCTCTGAAGAGCTATTTCTACTTAAAGCTTAGCTTTCAGTTCCAGGGGACCAAGTGAGACCCAAAGGGGAGAGACGCAGTCATCCCACCTCTCAGGAAGCTCAGTCTGTTTGTATTGTGCTGGAAGCACAGTGCTTGCTCATCACGGACAGGCGGACTTCTGCTCATAGTGGCAGAGAGTGCAGCAATGGACACAGCCCAAAAGGAGAGAAGAAGGAAAAGGCAGCCCCTTGTAGTATCTGATTACGTTTGTCTCAAATGCCCAGGAGAGATTCCCTGGGGGTTCCCAGAAAAGCAGTTTGAGATGGGGATTTTCTACAGGCAGCCATAATAATTATTGATAAAATATAGAGAATAATGTTTATTATGATTAATATACTTCTCGTTTTAATCCCCAGGCTGGTGCAGGAAGCGTAAACATGGATTATGTATCTCTTTAAAGCCATGTATTTTCTGGCTTTTAAATTATAAAACTCAAATAGGGTTGTGTGGCAGTGACAATAGGAGTTGTCAAATATTCCTGGGACTCCCCTACATTTCCCAGCAGCCTTCCAGGTAGTTAGGTTGGTGACAGTAATTGATTTGGGCCAACAGGGCATGAGTATGGATGATGTGTGTCCTTTTCTGACCAAGATGGTCAATTCTTCCATTCCTCCCCCTCCTCCCTCAGTGATCTTGGTCTATCATCTGCCCAGATGTTTTAGCTACACTGGACTTCTCACAAAGGAGAACTGAACCTTTATTCTGTTAAGCCACTGTGATTTGGCGGGGTGGAGTGGGGAGGGTCTTGTTTGTTACAGTAGCTAGTGTTAACCAACCTGATTAACACAACTGTTAACTAGACTAATACAAGTTGTAAACTTACAACCTGTCATTATGATACCCTGATAGTAAGAAAGCTGGTGGTTTAGGGTAAGATTCTCAGAAGTTTTTGAGAATATAACAGTGCCTTATATTAGCAAGCTACTGCTATATCAAAAACGACCTTAACAGGTAGTAGTTCAAAACAACAAACATTGATTATCTCAAAGTTTTTGATGGTCAGGAATTTTGGAGTGGCTTAGGTAGGTGGTTCTGACTCAAAGTCTGTCATGAAGTATAATCAAAATGTTGGCAGGAGCTGCAGTCATCCAAAAGCTTGATTGGGGCTGGAGAATGCATTGTTCATAGGAGCCCTTAATTTATTACTGGTTTCTGGCTGGAGTTCTCATTTCCTCATCAGATGCTCCTCTTTGTAGAGTTTCTCAGGCAAAGGAAGCTAGCATCATTCACAGAGAGAGTAATCCAAGAGAGAAAGCAAACAGGAAACCACAGAATCTTTTATTGCCCAGTATCTCATGTTGCTTCCTCCCTCCACCCATTCATTAACAGTAAGTCACTAAGTCCAGCCACACTCAAGAAGAGAATAGGTTCCACCTTTTCAAGAGGGTTTCAAAGAATTTGTGAACAGATTTTCAACTATGTACACCCCATTACCCCAGGGTGGGTTTGTAGGTAGCTAAGGGGGTAGAATGGTGGGTGGCACCTAAGGTGGGGGGTTCAGTGATCCAACATAAATCATGCTAATAGAGTGTAATGGTGTGACTGCTCCTATCTTACATTATTCCTTAATCTCATCAGCAGACTAAGGGAGCCCAGCCAATTCTATTCAAGCAACCTCGACTGGGCCCCTGACAAGCATCTGCATATGGAGATGCCAAGGTAATCTGAGATGGGGATTTTCTACAGGGAGCACAGAGAAATTCCTGCTTGCTTACCTCTGTGCATAGATATGATGCAGAGGAAATGAACTCTCATGAAACAGGACATTGTGCCGGAACCAGGCTGGCCCTGGCTTTATAGGGAGGTGGAGTTCCAGCATTGTCCTCTGACGTGGCCCCCTTCTGCCAACCTCCCAGCTTGCCCAGTGCTACATAGTGTGCTAATTGCTAATACAAACCCTGGGAATTTGCAGAGTAGGATAAGATAGATCCTACAGAAAGAGAAGTTCTTCCCCTTGCATAAAACACGTGCAAATGAAGCTGATCTTGACCTTAGCCCATGGCAGGGAATGGCAGTAACACTGGAAATATTGGCTCTGTGAAGGCTGGAATTTTCCATCTTTCCTCCTATATTCAGAGTGCTATATAAGTGTGCACTAAATAAAAAGCACCTTGCTGGTATTTTTTAAATTAATTGAATGTGCTAGCATTTACCATGGAAGAAGGTGTGGTGATAAGAGGGTGACAAGAGTTCTGGGTCTCGTAGGTCTCTGATACCTGAAAATTCACCAGCCCAGCCATACTGATGGCAGCCTTGCACCCTGGGGAAATGGTTGTGTGAGTTCCTATAAAACAATAACATTGGGGTCTAATCCAATTATGATATGACCCACTCTTGACTGAGCCCAAAGTGGAATCTGCACCATGGGGCAAGGCAAGGACCAGAGATAAGGACTCAGTTTATGCCACTCCTTCTCAGGCTGATGGCATTTACTTGCATAGTCATAAAAAGCAGCCACTGGGGACCGTGGCAGAGTGAGGTAAAGCTGGCCATGTTGCAGTAGCCTGCCAATCACTATTAGCGGCAGTGAGAAGGGGACATTTCCTTAGACTCCTTGGATTTGAACAGCAACAACAGGCTCTGGGGCCACAGTGGTGGTTCAACAGAGCTCCACTGAGCTGCCAGTGTCCAGAATGTGAAGTCCTCTAGGCTAGGAGGAACATAGCTTCTCCTACTAGGAACTGATAAGGAGGAACCACAGCTCAGCCATGGGAAGGCAGACTTCTTTCTCATCTTGGCCTGAGCTTCCCTGGTTGAGACACCAGACTGGTGAAGTATGACATACTGGTTTTAGTTAATTTTATTTTAACTTTAAGAGGACTTTTAACTGGACCGTCACCCCCAGGAAATGTTTCATGTAAAGCATAGCCAAGAAGGCCATAGATTCCATCCCACCAATGACACACCCCCATATCCTGCGCTGGATTTTCCATATGGCCAACTCAAGTACACATATTGCTTTACCAAGTGATGTTCATCTTTGTCTGCAGTTACCACCGTGATTACATTTCTCCTCATTAGCCTAGATTGGAGGGTGCAGGGAAAGATGGTTGGATCAGGACATCCAGTTTCCATACTGAGAACTGAATTTGCTTGGTGGCTCTGGTCAAGTCCATTGACCCATCTGTGCCTCCTCTTGTGGCCCTTGTTCAGATATTCAGTGATTTCATGACTGATTTTCAGTGCTGGTCTCAAACATGTAGCTGCCATTTGGTGCAAAGCATTAGCATATCTTTATAATTGCTAATGAGGGAAAGAAAATTCCAGAAAAGCTCTTTGGAGGAATCTAAGAATAACACTATGAGCTAAGCATTCTGCCCAAACAAATTTCATTAAAAGAAAACCAAATTATTATCCTTTTGCAAAATAATAACAATAATGGCCTTAACTAACCATTTGCCAGGTTCTAAATATGTGTCTTGCAGTGTCTAAGTATTTTACACATTGTTTTCATTGCCTCCTGTTCACCCCATTGGTGAGGGAGACATTCCACACTAGAATTATGCGGATGACCAAACACTTTACACTCGACGCTTAGCAGATGCGACTGACAGCAGTTATTATTCACATACACTCTCAGCTTCGGAGAGGTGAACACAGCATGGGATGCCGCCACACAGGGGTTGCCCTCAGGAGCAGGGTGAACAGGCAGGGGCTGTGCGTGGCAAGCTTTGTAGCAACAAGAGGGTGAGGTGCCCCCTGGTTCCTGCAGGAGAATCTGATGGGCTTTGAACAATTCCGAGCCTAGCAGGAAACTGACACCCACTACTCAGGGATAAGTAGGAGCTGTGCCTGGTCCACTTGATAAGGTGGGTTGCTTGACGGGAGCCTTATCTGCAAGAGTAGAATGGAGAGAGGCTCTTGTGAGTAGGTCAGTAGAGGCCCTGCTGATTTGACCAGATTTGAAGGCAGCACACTATACCAAGCCTTAATTTCAGCCTTTACATGATATGCACATATTGTTTCATCATTGCAACACTCCTATGAAATATCATTACGCCTTTTTACAGATCATGAAATTGAGGCTTAAATGAGGCTAAGCAAATTGCCTAGTGTTTCCTAGCTGGCAAGTGGCTGAGCTGGTATTCAAAGCCAGGTTTGTTAATCTCAGAGTCTGACACCATAAGCAACTGTGAACAGGTAGATGTAACAACCCATCTTAGACATGAATCAAGAAAAAAGAAGGACAAGGGAGGAACACCCTACCCCAAATAACCAGAGAGCTCAACTTAAACACACACAGTCTTTGTTCTGTCCACCATTTGACCTTCTGAGTCCCATGCTACCTTCTGCAAGGCAACTGGGTTAATAAAGCCATCTCAGTGACCATTAACAGCAGCAGCTCTGCCTCACACTTTAATCAGTGGTCCCTGAAGTGTTTACAAGCCCAACTGCTCGGGACACACTTTTGATTTTACAGCCTGGGGGACGAGAAACAGTCCAAGCAGATCAACCAGCTCCCAGGTGCTTCAAATTCCCAAGGCCAGGGATGGCACCAATCAGTCATCCTTTTGCATGTGGATGTTGGGTATATCAAAGGGACTTGATGTTCTAGAATAAATTCTTCTACACTGAAAAGAGGCTTTAGATCTCTTTCAGTCCAAATCCCTCATTATACGGTTGAAGAAAGTAAAGTGGCCTCCCCAAGGTCACAAAGTTGGTTAGGCCAGAACCTGCTTGCATCCCTTCCCTAAACCCTTTCCCAACTCCCTCCTCCCATGCACACCTCCCACTCTCAAGTAGAAGAAGGGAGAAACTCTCTTCCTCAGCACCCTTTGCAGTCAGGCTGACCATGTGACCCGTTCCAGGCTTTGTGCCAAGAGGGAATCTGCCAGGGGGAGTCTGGGAGTGGTGTTTCTTCCCTGATAGAAAGCAAGCATGGAGAAAGAGCTCTCTCACCATCCTCTCCAAACTCTACCTTCTATAAGAGCCAGTGGAGGACCTGAGGCTTGAAACCAGAGGTGTCTTTTAGCTATGAGGGAAAGTTCAGAGATGCAGACACAGCAACTCAGCCTCAGGAGTGTGCTAAATCAGTCCCCAAACTGCCCTTCCTGACTCCTCATTTCAGTAACAATTAATCCAAGTGTAAACCACTGTTAGTCATGTTTTCTCTTCTTTGCAGCCAAACACCTTCTTGTGAGCAGCCGTCACTAGAGTCAGGCAGTGGGTGAAGACCCAGCAGTGTCACCACTAGCGACGAGACCCAGGGCAAGAAACTTTTCTCTGCCTCAGTTTCATTTCTTGGAAATGGGCATATATTTTTACAGAGGTGCTGTAGTGCTACAGCAGCAGCTCTGCCTCACACTTTAATCAGTGGTCCCTGAAGTGTTTACAAGCCCAACTGTAGTGCTGGGCTCCCCAACCATTTTAGAACCAGGGACTGGTTTCGTGGAAGACAATTTTCCCACGGACCAGGGGTGTGGGGGTGGGGGATGGTTTCAGGATGACTCAAGTGCATTACCTTTTTTTTTTTTTTCTTTTTCTGAGACGGAGTCATGCTCTGTCGCCCAGGCTGGAGTGCAGTGGCCGGATCTCAGCTCACTGCAAGCTCCGCCTCCCGGGTTTACGCCATTCTCCTGCCTCAGCCTCCCGAGTAGCTGGGACTACAGGTGCCCGCCACCTCACCCAGCTAGTTTTTTGTGTTTTTTTTTAGTAGAGACGGGGTTTCACTGTGTTAGCCAGGATGGTCTCGATCTCCTGACCTCGTGATCCGCCCATCTCGGCCTCCCAAAGTGCTGGGATTACAGGCTTGAGCCACCACGCCCGGCCAAGTGCATTACTTTTATTGTGCACTTTATTTCTATTATTACATTGTAATATATAATGAAATAATTATACAACTCACCAAAATGTAGAATCGGTGGGAGCCCTGAGCTTGTTTTCCTGCAACTAGTCAGTCACATCTGGGGGTGATGGGGGACAGTGACAGATCATAAGGCATAAGATTCTCATTAACAGCATGTAACCTAGATCCCTTGCATGTACAGTTCTAAATAGAGTTTGCTGTGAGAATCTAATGCTGCCACTGATTTGACAGGAGGTGGAGCTCAGGCAGTAATGTGAGCAAGGGGGTGGGGGGTGACTGTAAATAGAGATAAAACTTCCCTCGCTCACCCATCACTCAGCTCCTCCCGTGTGACCCGGTTACTAAGAGTCCAGGACTGGTACTCATCTGTGACCTGGCATGGGAGAGTGGTTGGGGACCCTTGCTGTAAAGCTTAAAATGTTTATAAAGAGTGTATAATATTTTCTAGCTCATAATTGACTGTTAGCTAGGATTATTTCATTATTCTCTCAGCCTACCTTCACAGAGGCTCTTCAACACAGAGCTCCTCAAAACTTCTGACAATACGGATGAATTACCCAGCAATCCTGTTTAAATTCAATTTCTGATTCAAAAAGTCTACCTTGGGCCTAAGACTGCATTTATGAAATCTTTTAGGGTACGTCTGTGCTGCTAGTGCTCAGATCACACTTTGAGAAGCAAGACTGCGGGACCCTCTGGGTCCGTTTCCTGCTAGTTCAGCCTTCCAGCTGGTGGATCTGCACTAATAGCATGTCCCAACCTTCTCACTATACTCACGGTAGCTCGTTCCTACAGTCAGACTGTCCTCGCATCCAGCAGCATCTTCATCAAATTCCAATTCCTGGGCTGAGCCAGTGACTCAGACCCTGCTTCTCCAGGTCTTAGGGTTGTCATTGTCAATCACAATGTCACCCTCAATGGCCCATGGTCTAGCCTAGTCACAGGGAGCTGGATGTACAGTAAGACAGGTATATGGAAAAAATCTGGGGCTTTTTGAGGATTTCATTCAAAGCAGGATACAAAGGTTCATATACTTCAAAACTGGAGCCACTTGGGGACCTTGGTCTCAGGATGACGTATGTTATGATAATCCCCAGAGCTAGAATCCATGAATTCCCTTGATCCAGCACTGTGTTCCAACCCTGGGACAGGCTTAAAGTTTGTCCTGACCCAGTTCATCTCATCTGCCTGCCTGCGCTTCTGTCAGCTGCCTGTGCCAGGTGTCTCATTCCCCTCCTTCCACCTGTGAAGAAGCTCAAAACCTGCAAGCTCTACTTCCTTCCAAGGCCAGTCTTGCCTTCACATACCTCTTCCCCTTCTTCTCCCTGTACTCTCTCCACTGGCTCTCCCCACACTCCTGCTCCCCAGTCCTGTGCTTTGCTCTCCATCCTGCTGAAGTTCACCTTCATTCCTTCCAGATTGTGCCCTCACTTCCTCTCTTAGTCTATTTTGTGTTGCATGACTACCATAGACTAGGTAATTCATAAAGAAAATATAAAATGTATTCTCACAGCTCTGAAGTCTGGGAAGTCCAGTGTCAAGGTGCTGGCCTCTGGTGAGGGCCTTCATGCTGTGCCATCCCCAGGTAGAGGACAAGAGAGCAAAAGAGAGCGGGAGATGGTCAAACTTGCTTTTATAACAAGCCCACTCTTATGATAACTAACCTACTCCTGCAATAATGACACTATTCTATTCATGATGGTGAAACCTTCATGGTTGAATCACCTTTTAATGATCCCACCTCTTAATACCATCACAATGGCCATTAAATTTCAACACAAGTTTTGGAAGTGCTGTGTTTTGATTATTTTTCCCCTTCAAAAAGTATGTGGAAAAGTCTCAATCTAGTAGTATTAATAGGTGGGGCCTTTAAGAGGTGAGTGAGTCATGAGGGCTCTGCCTTCATAAGAATATTAATCTATACATGGATTAATGGTCTACCACAGGAATGAATCTGTTTAAAAGCCAGCGTGGCTCTCATTTTCACACCCCTGCCATGTGATGTCTTGAGCCATATTGAGATTCTCCAGAGAGTCCCCACCAGCAAGAAGGCCCTCACCAGATGTGGCCACTCGACCTTGGATTTCCTCAAAGCTGTAAGAAATGAATTTATTTTCTTTATAAATTATCCAGTCTCAGTTATTCAATTTTAGCAACAGAAAACAGAGTAAGGCAGGAGGGGGCATTCAAACCACAGCATTCCAACCATGGCCACCCAAACTAATGTTTTTCTGACATACAAATGTTTTTCTGACATACAAAAAAAAAAAATTACTAATGTTTTTCTGATACACATTCATTCTATCTTGATGCCCCAAAAGTCTTAACTCATTTCAGCATCAACTCAAAAGTCCAAAGCCCAGAGTCCCATCTGAATTAGAAATCGGGGGGACTGAAGGCATGATTCATCAGGAGGCAAATTCCTCTCCAGCTATAACATGGGAAATTAACAAGTTGCATGCTTCCAAAATAGAATGGCGGGACAGACATAAGATAGACATTCCCATTCCAAAAGAGCAGAATAGGCAAGAAGAAAGAGATAACTGGTCCCAAGTATTAATAAATCTAAAACCCAACAGAGAGAACAACATGAAGCCCCAGAATAATCTGCTTTGACTGCATGTCCTGGGCACTCTGGGGCAGGAGTTGGGCTCCCAGGAACTCAGGCATCCTTGCTCCTATGGTTTTGCTGAGTTCAGTCTACCTAGCATGTCTCATGGGTTGGAGTGTGGCACCAGTAGCTCTCCCAGGTTAATATTTCAAGCTGGCAGCTCTACAGTTCTGGGGTCTCAGAAGTGACCCTGGCTCCACTAGGCACTGCACAGCCCCTGCAGCAGATCCAACTCCACATTTCGACTCAGCACTGCCCAAATAGAGCTCTCTGTGATGGCTCTGCCTCCATGACAAGTCTTTGCCTGGGCCCCCAGGTTGACTGTGACAGCCTTTAAAATCTAGGTGGAGGTCACTGTGCCCCACAGCCCTTGCATTCTACATGCCTGCAGAATTAACACCATGTAGATGCTGCCAATGTCTACAGCTTGTACCTTTTGGAGCAGTTGATTGAGCCACAACTGGGGCCACTTGAACCACACCTGGAGCAGCAGAGAATCGCTGCACCAGGATGTAAAACCAGAGATCCAAGGTGGTCCTGGACAGCGAGCCCGTACAGAGCATCCAGGCCCATCCCCCAAAATCATTCTGTCCTCTGAGAGCTCTGGATCTGTGATTGAGGGCAGCTTTGAAGATCTCTGAAATGCCTTTGGGGTCATTCTTCCACTGTCTTGATGACCCCTTCCATCTGTACGGGTCTCCTTACCCAACGGTTTGTTGGCCACACCCTTGGTTTCCTCATGTGAACACATTTTCATTCTTTAAATGGTCAGGCTGAATGTTTAAAAAATTTTTATGTTCTGCTTTTGTTTTAAATTATAAATTTCATCTTTAAGTCATTTGTTCCCTCTTGGATCTTACTATATGCAGTTAAAAGTAGCTGCACAACTCCTCCAGTATTTTGCTTAGAAGTTTCTTCTGCCAGATATTCTAGTCAGACACTCTTAAATTCCAACTTCTATAAATCCCTCGGGCATGGACACAATTTGACCAAGTTCCTTGCCATTTCATAACAAGGATGCTCTTTACTCCAGTGTTCAAAAAGATATCCTCTTTTTCCACCTGAGACCTCATCAGAATGACCTTCACTGTCAGCATTTCTATCAACATTCTGATTATGGCTACTCAAATAATCTGTAAGAAGTTTCATACTCTCCCTACAGCTCTCCTCTTCTTCTGCGCCCTCTCCAGAATTGTCTTACTACTCTGTTTATAGAAATCTAGGCTTTTTCTAGCCTACTCTTCCAAATTTTTTCAACCTTTATCGATTACCCAGTTCCAAAGCTACTTTCACATTTTCAGGTATTTGTTACAATAACAGCCTCAATTCTCAGTACCAACTTTCTATCCGTTTTGTGTTTCTATAAACACAGGTTGGGTAATTTATAAAGACAAGAAATGTATGCTCACTGTTCTGAAGGCTGGAAAATCCAATATCAAGATGCTGGCATCTGGTAAGGGCCTTTGTGGTGTCATCCCATGGCAGAAGGTGGAAGGCAAGACAGCACGAGAGAGCAAGAGAGCAAGAGGGGGCCAAACTCACTAGTATAAGCAGCCTACTCTCATGATAACTAACCCACTCCTGCAATAACATTTTTCAATTCTTGAGGGTGGTGCCCTTGTGGCCTCATCACCTCTAAATACTGTCACACTGGCAATTAAATTTTTACATGAATTTTGGAGGGGACATTCAAACCACAGCACTCTCCAATCCTCTCTTAGCATCTTCTATAAGCCTCTAGTTTACAATATGCCAAATGCCCCTTGGCCCCTTGTTTGAAACACTACGGCCCCTTGTTTGAAACATGTTTGTCTCCCTAGTCACTGAGCTTTCTAAAGGCAGCAACAGCCTTTCATCCTGGATCCTCTTTCTGGCTGGACCCTTCCCCTGGCCCTACCCCTTCCTAACATGCCTTCCAGGCACCTGTGTCACTCTGGAGGTCGAAGAGCACAGGCACTTACCTGTGTGATGTGTTTTTCCATCTTTGTTTCGTTGCCTTCATCAGCCTTCTGATCAAGGTAGCCAGAAGCTGCTGTATGATCAAGTAAGAAAATAAATCTCAGAATTATTAATCACTTCTACTGTGCTGGACACCCTGATAAGAAATTGATGTATGCCCATTTAATTAATTCTTACAACTATTATCGCTACTGGATTTCTATCATCTCCACTTTACAGATAAGCTGAGGGCAGGTAATAGGAATATTGCCTGAGGTTGCACAGCCAGGAAGAGAAGCAGTGGAGCCAGGAGCCCAGCCTCTGTTAACTTCTAGCAAAACGGCTCAAGGAAATATCGGCACAAACCTGATTCTTGGCTGGCTTCTCCTTTCCACAGGTGGAAAGCTGGTGGAAAAGTGGAGGGTCCTGTCTAAAAGAGAGTAGATTAGTTAAATCACTGAGTTTTGTTTCCTCCCACCAAACTATGAGTTGTTATTGCAAGCTCCCTGAGTCAATGCCAATCTTCTACCGTCCTGGGAGCTTAAATACATTTGGCAAGCAACACCAAGTTATACAGTTTCCAATACTTAGAGGTATCTGTGAATGCAGATCTTAATGCAGTATATTCTTCTGGGGCTGCATTTTCTGTCTGAAACTGAGAATGTATTTTAGATGATGTGGTTAGCATAGAACATGCTTCATCTCAGGACTCAGCTAGGATAAAAACAACGCAGGCACATTGGCCAGTGTCAAGTATGAAGGCCCAATTTAGGCCCTTACTGTGTTGAAGGCTGCTGGGCAGATGCCAGGACAGACACAGAGGCCAGGCTCCAGCACAGCCTCAGGGGAAGTCCATGCCAGGGTGTACTTGATCTGGTCTCCCACATAACATAAATGATCCTAGAGATGAAGGTCCTGCCAAGAGACCTCCAGGTGACTCCAGGAGTCCTTGAGGCCGTGAATCTTGGCACCATACTTTAAACTAAATTTCTACAGAGCCCCAAATACCTGTCGCCTCCTCAGCTCCTTTTGTAAAGGAACATGGGTAAACCATGGACCATTAAGAGTAGACAAAGTTTTGCCAAGTCCTTGGTGCTATATAGGGAAGAGTTTCTCAGAATGTTCTACTGGGTCCCTCTAGCTGCAGAGGAGGGGAAATGAGCACCGCGGGTCTGGAGGGATAGCCCGAAGCAGCCCCATAACTTGCATGGAATGTTTTTGAAGTCTTGTATTTATCTTAATAATTCATGAGAATTTTACATTTCTTTCCATGCTATACCCATGTCTATTTTATATTAAATGTAGCATTAATAATTGCCCGAAACCTGAAAAAATGGTGCCCCAGAAAGCTGCACCCACAATTCTCCTGTAGGCACCCTGAGGGGACATATGCCCCCGTTCGAAAGCATAGATGTACGGCGTTAATCTCACTGATTATTCTAGAACCTTCTCTTGCCCACACTTAGAAAAATCACAGGCAGCCAGAGGCTTGAACCTAAGTAACATGCACACAAGTTCAGACCCAACAAAGGGAAGAATTTCCAGGAGATATTTGCGCACAGGCTCAAGAAACCTTTTAGAAGATGAACAAGCAAAATACCCCACCATAAGGCAGGGACTCCTAATATTTTGGATTCTCTGAACACTGATGTAGTGTACAGAGATCCTCCCCAGAAAAAAAAAAAAAAAAACCATTTCTTAGGTCTGTGTGTTCTTTAGAGATATCCAGAGACCTGAGGCCATCCATGGACCCCTAAGAATATAAAGATTCCCACTGAGATCCTTTGTGCAAAGGCCCTTTGTAGAGGGCATACGTTTTCTTTAAATGTTTTGAGCCAGCGTCTAAACGTTGAGATGTCTGGATCCTGGAGACTTGACAGCTTTGGACCTGCACCATCTCATGGCTCCATGGAGGGGAGGAGCAGCCGCTGCCCCTGCAGCTGGGATTCCCCATCCCCCCTGCCACACCATCCCCATTCCTCTTTCACAGAACCCGCCAGCCCCTGTGGCACCTTAACTGGTGACTCTTGTCATGCCATTAGGCCATCGTCGGGGACATCAGGCCCTGACAGTGGACAAGAGCCAACTGGAGTCCATGCTGGTCATCACCTGCCCCAGCTGACCTTCCACCCAGACCTGCTGCTGGGCCGTGGTTGGAGAGAAGCTGGGTCAAAGAAGCGGAAAAATCTACAGATACATCCAGTACTGGCAGCATTGGTTGCAGTGGAGAGTTCAATCCCCTATACGGGGAGGATTCTCCCCAGTCCACTTGGAATGGAGCCATGAGGGTGAGCGGAGGGTCAGAGCCTGCCACAGCCATGGAGCAGAAACAGCTTCTCATACAACATCGGCACCCTCTCTTGGGATGGTGGTGGCTGCAGCAACAAATTAACATAAATAGGGTGACTTAAAACAACAGAAATGTACTCTCTCACAGTTCTGGAGGCCAGCAATCTGAAGTCAAAGTGTCCACAGGGCCATGGCACCCTCTGGAGACTCAAGAGGAGAATCTGTCATTTGCCTCCTCCAGCTTCTGGTCTCTCCAGGCATCCATTGGCTTGTGGCTGTGTCACTCCAATCTCTTCTTTCTGTCTGTGTTTTCTCTTCTATCTCTTCTGAAGACTCCTGTCATTGGATTTGGGGCCCACCTAATCAATCCAGTATGATCTCATCTGGAGATCCTTCCCTTAATTATGTCTGAAAAGATGTTTTTTCCAAATGAAGTCACATTCACAGGTACTGGGGATTAGGACTTGGACGTATCTTTTGGGGGTCACCATTCAACCCACTACCCAGCTTCTTCTCAGCCATTGGCATATGTCATAGGCAACAGCAGCCCCTAATAACAAGGGTCATTCATGGAGGTGGCTTTGCCAGTGTTCATGGTAAAAAGTGCCCTCCATGAGCAAGACCTGACTGGGGAGGAGAACACAGAACCACATCGCAACTTGACTTGGATGCCCTTGGTAATGAGCACGACAGCCCAACCTGAGGTCACCAAGAGATCTCTGGGAGGGATGGAGGCACATTAAAGAGGTCCTGGAAGAGTGAGTAGGGCTGAGCCTGATTTTTTAAAACATGCTCTGACCTATTTGCACCCTAAGGCTGCTGAGGCCTGGGGAAGTGCTTAATTTGCACAACTGCACCCTCATGAGAGTTCTGATCTCATCTGAGTCCACCTGCCCATGCCCCAAAGCCAAACCAGTGCGTTCCTTTCTCATGCTGTGCCAACCAGCATGGGGTGAGCCATCCAACACCCACTGAGCACTTCCTGTGTGAAGTTCCCATGCTGGGGTACCCCTCTCCCTAGAGCTCTAGATGGAGAGACAGAGAGGCATCCTCCAATCACCTAGGAAAAGTCAGTTAGGTGTGGATGCCAGATGTTTTCATCGTCCTATTCCTGTCCCTTATTTATAAAGTGAGTAGGCTCTGTGTTCACTGTCACCCAGTGGGATGAAGGCAGTAGAAATAAAGGCAGAAATTGCCTGGCTTTGGTCTTCGGAAAGTCTAAGCCCCTGGGGGATTTCAGAGAATCTACTGAGCTGAAAAAATAAAAGGGCTTAGGGGTATGTATTAGCCTGTTATCACACTGCTATAAAGAACTATCTGAAACTGGGTAATTGATGAAGCAAAGAGGTTTAATTGACTCACAGTTCTGCAGACTTAACAGGAAGCATGACTGGGAGGCCTCAAGAAACTTACAATCATGGCAGAAGGGGAAGGGGAAGCAAGCACGTCTAACCACGGTGGAGCAGGAGAGAGAGAGAGATAAGGGGAAAGCGCACAGACTTTTAAATGATCAGATCTCATGAGAACTCACTATCACAAGAACAACAAAAGGGGAAGTCCGCCCCCCATGATCCAATCACCTCCCACCAGGCCTCTCTCTCAACACTGGGGATTACAATTCAACGTGAGATTTGGATGGGGACACAGAGCCAAACCAGATCAGAGTAGAAACAAAAAATACTGGACCAATAAACAGGCAGAACATTTCCCCAGATCAGGCGATTTTCCCCAGGTCAGGGAGATATTCTGTTGGGGTGTGGGGAGGAGACTGGGATAGGTCAGCAAGATCCCAGGAAGGGGGCAGCTGCCTGGTCCTCTTAAGTACTTGAGAAAGGTATCTTCACCCCAAATGGAGCTTTGAACTTCAGGCCTGATTGCCCCGAGGGCCAGCCAATGGACTGTAATGTATATGGACTGATGATGAGGCCCAATGAGGACCAGAGGATCCACTCCTGCCCCACCCCACCCAGCAGTTCCACAACCTACATATGTCCCTGAGACCATGATCTGGTCATAGATCATGACCTATGGTCTATGATCTTACCTGGTCAAAGGCACTGGTAAGGAGAGTGCCTTTGTTTGCTAGGGCTGCCCCGACAATCCACAGATTGTTCACAGGTGGCTTCAACAACAGACTTTTTTTGTAGCAGTTCTAGAGGTCAGAAATCCAAGATCAAGGTGGCACTGGGCTATTTCTGAGGCCTCTCTCCTTGGCTTGTGGATGGCTATCTTCTGCCTGTGTCTTCACATGGGCTTGTGGATGGTTGTCTTCTGCCTGTGTCTTCACATGGGCTTGTGGATGGCTGTCTTCTGCCTGTGTCTTCACATGGGCTTGTGGATGGCTGTCTTCTGCCTGTGTCTTCACACGGTCTTCCCTCTGTGCCTGTCTGTGTCCTCGTATCCTCATTATAACACTGATCATATGGATTTAGGGTCCACTCTAATGATCTCATGGTAACTGAATTGCGTCTTTAGTGGTCCTGTCTCCAAATACCATCACACACTGAGGTACTGCAAGTTAGAACTTCAACAGAAGAATTTTAGGAGGTCACAGTTCAGCCCTTTACAAAGAGGAACTTTCAGAAAATGATCCAGCTTGGTGAAGAAATGGTTCCCTTGAAATAAAATTTAAGTCAATAAAAAACACAGATTTCTCTTTTGTATACACCTCGGGACGTGGACTGATTCATGTCTACTGGTCCCCACAGGTGCCTCTTCCCCAGGCAGGAAGGTACAGATCCTGGGAGGGGCACAGGTGTGTGTGTGTGTGTGTGTGTGTGTGTGTGTGTGTGTTTTAAAGAAAATCTCCAGGTGATTCTCAGTCCCTCCCACAGAGGCCCACTACTGTGCCAAGTGGGCACAAGGCAAATCCCAAATCTCTTGCTCAGTTATAAGACAAATAGTCACTAGGTGCCTTCTATAGGCGAAGCATTGTGCAAGGCACCTGGAAGAAAACTAAAGTATGTGGCCTGCCCTTACCTGTTATGTACAGCAAGGCACTCGGTCAAAGCAAAGAGAGCCCAAAGGCATTCCCATGCTTGGTGCTCCACACCTCCTTGTGCACTCACATGCCCGCGCTCTTTACTCTTATCTAGGTTCTTTCTCCGTCCCTAGATCTGCTAAGAAGTATACTATGGATGGGTCAATTTTTTTCCAAAGAAGGGTGGGAACTTCCTCCCCTCAAGGGAAATAAGTGTCCTGTGGTAGCAAGGAATAAGGGGAGTGAGGAATAGGACTTTGTGGTAAATGCTTTAACTCGGATGTAAGAGCTAAGTCTGGCATCGCTGCAATGGAATGGATACTATTGTCCCAACTTTGCAGAAGACTCTGCATATCTTAGTTTGGGATCCCCCGAAAGTGGACCTTGAGACAAAGATTTTCTATGCAAGCAGTTTCTTGGGCAGGGATCCAAGAAGCATGGTGAGGAAGAGGGAAAGAGGGGCTGGGAAGGGGAAGGGATCAGTAGAGGACACCTAGTGAGTGGGCTAGTGCTGCAGGCACGTGGGGCTCAGTCCCACTGGGGACTCTGAAGCCTGGGGCCATGAGCTCCAGTAAGCACGCACCGGAATAAGGAGAATCCCCAGATCTTGTAAGACTGTTGTCCACAGAGTCTGAATCGACATTGGTAGCTGGGGACATATGGAAGCCAGGTAATACATGGAGTCCTGGCCCATGTCTAGCGTGCAGTGGATTTGTTTGACTCATAGACCACTGAGTGGTTGTTTTCCTAATTACTCAACAGAGAATTGGAATGAAAATGCTTGGTGGTTATCAGAAGTCTCACATTGGAACCTTGACCTGTAGCATAGGAGTTTTAATACTGGGGAAAGTCAAATAGAAACCCAATCCCTGTCCTTGGCCAAAATAATTTTTAAAAAAGCAAAATGCATTCCCAGGAGAACAATGGAGCTTAGTGGTACCACCAGAAATTTGAAGAAGGCAGGGGTGTTATCACTTTTATATCCCAATTTAATCTGTTAGGGAGGCAGGAGCCCAGGTGAGCCAATGCAACACCATTTTAAAATCAATTCCATCTTAAAACTGGCAAGGCACATTCCTTGCCAGTCATGACCCGTGGTCCTGAGATGTTTACAGCTAAGGAAGCAGCTTAGTGATGCTACAAGGACACACTCCTACAACAACAAAAAGTCCAGATGTCCCAATACTCATATATGTTTTCAAGATAATTATAGTTACGCTTTGATGTACTTACACACGAAAATGTCAAGGATAGTTTTCTTTAAATCAATAGAATAATTTTGTCATGCTGTCAGCCCACCCGTATGTGGGCACAACTTAGTTTAGTCTCTACAAAGACAAAACCCCTATATAAAAAATTAAACTTAAAATAAAGATGATACATTCCTCTGCTTGCTTCCTGAGAACACCCTACTCTGTAATGGAGTAGTTTCTAATAAACTTGCTTCTTTCACTGTGCTCTGTGACTTGTCTTGAATTCCTTCCTGCATGAGATACAAGAATCCTCTTTTGGGTTCTGGATTGGGACTCCATTTTCCAGCAACAAATCCATCAGTATGGCCACTACAGAAATCAGAGGGTCATGGAGATGACAATGGACTATCACAAATTCAAGCAAGTAGTAGCCTCCATTGTAGCAACTGTGCCATACATGGCAAAGAGAGATTAACACAGCCTTTAGAATATGGTGTGCATAAGGGTGCTGCCCTTGACCTGGAAATGTGTACTCTGCCCTCTGTGTCAGCAAAAAAGGCCAGAAGTAGTTCCCCTTCATGTGGGACTGATACAGATTTCTCCTGAGGCCTCTTTCCTTGGCTTGCAGACAACCACCTTTTCATTGTTTCCTCACTTGGTCTTTCCTTCGTGTGCACAGATCCCTGGTGTATCGCCCCCTTCTTATAAGGACGTCAGCCGTACTGGATTAGTGTGCTACTCTTATAACCTCATTTAATCTTAATTACCTCTTTAAAGGCCCTATCTTCAAGTACAATCATATTGGAGGTTAAGGCTTCAACCCATGAATTTGAAAGGGGAGGGACAAAATGTAGTCCATAAGAGGCACCATGTCACAGATAGAATGACTCAGCCAGTTAGGATCAGCCACCTCAATTCTGGCACAAGGAGCTCACAGAGTAGCCAAGGTGACAGAGAAGGAGGTTGAGGTTGTGCCTGGACCCAACAGCAGGGGCTCCCTCTCATCAAGGCTGATCTAGCTATGGCTGCTCCTGCATGTCCAACCCGTCAGCACCAGAGACCAACAGTGACACAGAGACCTGCTTAGCCCAAGTGTGTGCCCCCTCTCAGGGGGCGAGTGTCACCAGTGACTGGCTTCTGCATGGGTATTTAGGTTCAGCCCCTTTTCTCCATTTTGGGATAACTCTGATGGATCATTCCAGTTATGCAGCTTCTGTGGAAGCAACTGCGGTCTCAGTCATAGCACCATCACAGGTCAGCTTCTCTCTCTGCCCGCTTCTGCCATCCTCACTTCCTTACATGTGTATCTCCCAAGAACACTCCCCAGGAAACCTTGGCACCCAGCTCTCAGAGTCTGCTTTCAAAGCACCTATGATAAGACAGTAACCTTTCTAAAACTGATCCGAGAGTGGGCCTGCTTTCAGAATAGTCCTTCCCCTGCTGTAGAACAATGGTGCCCCTCACCTACTTTAAATATTTCTGTGGCTCATTAACCTAGTTGAAATACACACCTGGCGTTCTACAAAAGGAATCAAAGTATTGTCTCAAAAGACTATCTTCATGATTAATCAAGGCCCATTGAGCCATGGGACCTCCAACCTTTCCCTTACTGAGAGATACTTCTGCTAATGGTGAAGCTTGGTGTTAAAAATAATGTTTAGACCTGTTTTGTGACATTCTGAATGTAGAACAGCCAAAGCCATTTAGATTAGTGTCATTTGTTCTCATAAATGTGAATAGAATGCTTTGTGGGACTACCAAATTCTTTAAGACACATTATATAAAATGTGCAGATGATCTTAAGAGATTTCTTTTAGAGTTGGTGTGTTTCATTCAATAAACCTGTTTTACCAAATCACATAACATTTATTTAATTGTCACCAATCATTCTTTTATTTCATCATATAGAATATTGCATATGTGTCTTATTTTTTACCAAGAAATGAACTTTCTAAAACTTATGAAAACATTTAGATGTTAGCTTACAAAAATACACAGCGATAGATTTTTTCCTTATTCTCTTAAGGTGTATGTGGAAAATAAAGTACAAAGATCAATGGAAAAACTAATACCCTCCTGCCTGCCTGTGTTTTCAAGCAATTAATAAATAAGACAAAAGAGGAAGCAAAGAGACAACAAAAATATATAATGACATCCCTTCACATGGGGTGGAGGAGAAGTACCACCTCCCCTCCAACAGGGTACCCACACCTTCCAGATTACCTGGGTAGATCTCAAATTCCAATACTCTGATCTGCCATCCTCAGAAGATCACGTAGGACTGTCAGATACCTTGTCTGTTTGGGGAAAGGGTATGGAACACAGAGTCCCAGTAATCACACACCTTCTTACCCAGTCTACAATGGCTTCAGAGCACAGAGGCTGCGGTGCCCTTGGCTTTCTGACCAGGTGCTCCCAGTTGGCCTTCCCCCAGCACTTCCCAGCAGACCTGGTTCCTGGCAGTGACGCCTTTGCTTTTCTTCCACGTCTATTTTTGCCCAGAGTTGCCAATTCCCCACCACAAGTCTCCGTTCTTTTCCCCCAAGGACCTTCATTGGTTTTCCCTAAAGGGGTTTTCCCCTGCCCACTCCTGATGCCTTTGAGTCACAGCCGGCATCCTTGCCCGGGGGCCACCAGCCCATTCTGCTAGCTGACCAACAATCCTGTTTTTGGGTCTAAGGAAAAGCGCCTCATGTGATCACCAGAGCTTGAGCCAGAGGACACAGGCAGGGCTTAGACCAAGGGCCAAAGGCAACAGGCCCCAAGTGAGGGCAGAGATGGGAAGTCATCGGTAGTCACTGCTGCTCCAGGCACCTACCTGGGAGGGCCTGCATTGCCCCATGAGTGACCCAGTCATCCCCTTCCTCTGGATATAGCAAAATTAAGAACCTTAGCCTTGAAGAGGTCAGGAGGCTTAAAGGGACATTTCCAAAGTTGGGGTCTTTGCACTTGAAGTTATCCAAGTAGTTGAGCATTAGATGTCTTACTCTTAAACCTTGTATGTTCTCCACCAAAAGGTTTGAAGCCTGGCAAAACTCTCGAAAAAATGCACATCATTGTGGTAGCCACGTCTTCAATTAGCCCCTATCCATAGAGCAACATTTTAGCTCAGTGACTGCAAAGACACCCTCTCTTCTTATTTTATCCCTAGTGCTTAGGTTGCTGCTGGCACCTAAGAAGTATTAAATAAATGTTGATGGCATGAATGATCATTCTGACTTGAAAGGGCATTTATTGTACTTTTTACTCCATCAAACACAGTAAGCCCTTGATTTTTATTTCTTCCACTCTAATTTCTCAGAGCTTGCAAAGATTTCCTTGCAGGGCATCACTGCCACCTGAGTAAGAAAGGAAGGCTGCCCTCACCCCACTCACCTGTTCTCCTTTTGATTGTATACTCTTGTGTTCTCCAATGCATCAAAATGGTGACCTTCTTCTAATCACAGACAAGTACAATAGGATTGGAAAGTGTCAGGTTTTGGCAGGTGAACCTGTTTCTATAAGGATCCTGAAAAGACCAAGGTATATTTATTAACCTCAGTTTCTTTCCCTGACTTGCTCTTCACTCTCTGATGGGCCAGCCTTGGCATATCTCCAAGAGCAGCTGTTGGCAGGTCTTTTGCCCCAGGAAAAAAATTTCAGCTCCGTATTACTCAAGTTGTGTCTAAAGATGTTGGTCATTAGCCACTTCACTCTCTCTCACCTGCTTGTGAAATATGGGTTGGATGCCTTCTGACATGTTACATCCCCAGTTGAACTCCTAACGCAAATAGGAATCTATGGAGAGATTTGACCCAGGAGTTTATGACCTGGCTGGGAGGGAAAATCTCTTCCACAAACTCTTCTCTAATTGTTTTGTATCTTTCCCATCTCAACATTCCCACTTCCTAAAGACTCTCATGAAATAGAAGCACAATTTTTGATTGAGCACCCAGTCTGTCTACTATATCTCTCTGGATCCCTTGTTACCAATATACTTATAATCCCATTTATAACTAAGGAGTTTAGTTATAAACTAAACTCCTGCATTTCCTCAGAAGGTGTTGGCCTCATAAATGTCCCGCAAACAAGGAAAGTAGATCTTCCGGGAATGGCAAGAATCACGCACAAGAAGACTGAAGGGTCAGCTCTTCAATTGGACAGTCTCAATCATTTGGGCTGTTAAACAATCTTTTTGCTTAGTCTTTCCCACCTTATAGTAATTAAATAGTTCCTCCCACATCCTCAACAAAGTCAAACACAGCAGCTTCACTGGGGGAAAAAGACTAATCTTGACTTGGGTGAGAAATGTTCTTTCCCACCCATGAAGAAGGCCCAGCAGCGAATCCTCCCACTACTGAGATTAGAGCAGTTATTTCTGCTAACACTGCCATCCCGTCTCTCTCTAGAACACTTTCTCTGTTATCAAGCTGAGCAAAGCCAGGAAAAAGTAAGCTGGTCAAATGTTTACTTGGTTGGTGAATGTTGATAAAATGTTGGCCTCTGTGTGGTTCTGGATGAGACGTGCACCCTCCGACCCAGCCAGCCTTGGGCTACAATGAGAACCAAGGAGCAGGTGATAGCTCTTAAACAACACCCAGTCCCAGGTTTTCAGCCCAGTGTTTGTTCACTTATCCCAGATGCTTGACTCACAAGGGACCGTGTTTATACTGGGTCTGTCCCAGGGTCACTTTGGTTGAGTGGTATTCATTGGTGCGGGTCCTACAGCAAGAGACCAGGTCCTGATGCCAAGAGAGATTAGGAGTTTGCTAACGGGAAAGAAGAGGAAGAAAGAAAAAAGAGTGGCTCCAAGTCACATAAGTTGCCAGGTTGCTGGGCTGACCTGAGCTTGTTTCTACTTGGGGAAAACTGAAATCAATCTCTGGTCCGGTTGAAATAATCTTCAGACTGTCTGGAAACCATAGTTGGTGGCACGGATTTACAGACGTCTCAGCAGATTGGAGTGCAGGAGAGCAGAGCGTAAGTGGGTTAAGATATGAGCCAGCTTAAAACTTCACTCAATGGAAACTGGAGCCCCGTCTTTCCAGAGAGGCAAAAAATGAAAAATAGTAACTGTGATGATGATTATGATGATGATGATACGTTAAATAAACCTCCTTGGAGCTTTTTGCTGACTTCTGCTGGTGCCTGCACTTTCTGCCTCCCTGTAGGTTCCAACAAACCTTCTGACTCTAAAAGGAAACCCTCTGACTCCAAAAGGATAGCCAATTATCTCAAGTTTTACAGCATGAATAATCTACTTGGACAATAAGAAGACTCCAGATATTTGCACAAAAATTAAACCACCACACAGAAGGGTATTATCCCTCTGCCTGGCCTCCTTCTCCCTAAAAGCCTGAACAGTGAACAGACTTGAGTGTTGAACGATCCCTGTTTCCTCCTGCTCCACCGTGAGTGGGTACCAGGGTCTCAGGTACAGGACCAACCTCTCTATGTCCTCTCAGTTTGAGGAGGGAGGTGCTATCCGTTGTGCCTCCCTTGATCGGAGAAATCAAGCATGCACTGAAACCCTTGACAAAGAAAAAGTTGCTGAAAAGAAGCAAGGTCTGTGGGACCTGGGTCCTATTGCTGCTGGA
Source organism: Colobus angolensis palliatus (assembly GCF_000951035.1). Taxonomy (NCBI): domain Eukaryota; kingdom Metazoa; phylum Chordata; class Mammalia; order Primates; family Cercopithecidae; genus Colobus; species Colobus angolensis. The sequence goes on from NW_012117154.1 coordinate 1,898,486, forward strand.
CATTTTGCAAAGATAAATATTACATAGTCACTCAGTTTGGTAGGAACTTTGCTCATAAGAATAGGGACTGGAGGGGTTGGAAAACAAAAACGCCAATGGAAAAGGCTAGATTCCTTTTATCTTCATTCTTTATTGTTAACTACTTAAGCCACATAATCCCCTTGGTGTCAGGTATCCCAGGCCAAGAATCCTATATACCCAGGCACATCAGCACCCCTGCACCATCAGGCCACATAATACTAGAGACTCATTCAGATAAAACTCTTTCCAGACTGATTAATTGGTGATTGAATAAGTGGGGGAAGGAATAGGGGAAAGGGCAGAATCAGTAAATGAGAAGAGAATTCAGGAAGCCAAAATTAGCATGGCAGGTACAATGGCACCTGCCCAGATCCCCTTGTGATGAAGGACAGATGGCCACAGCTGTCAGAAGGTCTATTATCCCCTTCAGCAAATGGCTGCAGTTGCACAGAGATGCCTGCCTAGGCCATCCCACAACAGACAGATCCAGGCAGGTGTATAAAGGTAGCACTGGGTCATTTTAACCCAATGCTGAACAATGCTGCTAAGCCTTTTTACCTCCCGAGCTTCCTTGGCGCCCGCTGAGGCTGTCTCCTCTGCATCACTGCTCAGCTCCCACCTCTGCCCACTTGTGCTTTTCTTGTCTTCACTCCCACTGGTGTTGATCTCAAGGGCACCCCTTAATAAACATCCTATTCCTTAAAATCCATCTCAGAGTCTGCCCCCCAGGGAATGAGACTGTGACCACTAGGAAACGTAGCCAGTGGAAATTCTCAAAGTCTAAGAGGAGAATGAAGAAGGCAGGGGACACGCTCATCTTCTTTGTGCTGTCATTGCCATTCCTTGTCTGGGTGTCTGCTGCAGCAAGGCCCTGGGGCACAGTGACAAAGAAACAGGCGTCAGCTTCCTGGGACCTCTTTCTCACCTTCGTTCTGTCACTCATGAGCTGTGTGGTCCTGGATAAGTCAATGTCTCAGGGCCTCTTTTTGCAAGTTAACAAACAAGGAGAGTAATGACTCTACCTGACATGTGAGTCATCGTGAGGATTTCTTATGACTGTGGATGCAAATGTGCATGGGAGATGATAACATCCCATCTGCTAGTGACATTTCCGTCTTCTCCAGCCAAAGCTTGGAAAGACAGCAGGACCTTGAAAACGGCAGCCAGAAAGGCATCCGCTTCCACCTTGACCTTCAATCCCTAGGCTGAGGAAGTCCTTGCAAGGAGGAGTTAGCTGCTAGAAGTCATGGGAGAGGGAAGGGTACTATTTCATTAAACTCTCATGCCATAGATCATATTGAGCACCTACCACCTATGTGTTAACTCCAGGCCAGTCCACACACATAGGGAGATGGAAATTAACTAACAAGTCCTGCAAACAAATAAAAACCTCCCACAGGGATATGAGCCAAGTAACAGGAGTTACAGAATGCCTCCCTGAGGAAGTCACACTTGAACTGAGAACTGAATGACAAGAAGGAGGTATGTCGACAAAGAAGGGAGAGAAGGTGATTGCAATCTGAGATGAATAAGAGTCCCAAGAAGTCCTCGTGGTGAGGGGAGCAGAGAGCAGAAGGCCTGGAACACGAGGGTGAAGCCAGGAGAAGTTGGGAGGCAAGAGGTGAAAAGGGGCTGGGGAGAGGATGAAGCCACGTTGAGCAAGTCCTGGCAGGTCAAAGACTATTTGCTTTATCCTGAATACAGTGGGGAGTTGTGGAAGAGCCTTAAGCAGCAGGCAGATGGTTATACTGGCTGCAGAGGGAAGGATGGATGGCAGGGAGGTCAGAGTGGGTAGCATTAATGACCATGATCTTTGGTTGATTTACTACGTGCTTGGCAGAGTTCTAAGTGTTTAAATGAAGCACAGGCACCCAATAAAACAGGTACTATTGGCCAGGTGCAGTGGATCACGCATGTAATCCCAGTACTTTGGGAAGCCAAGGTGGGTGGATCGCCTGAGGTCAGGAATTCGAGAGCAGCCTGGCCAATATGGTGAAACCCTGTCTCTACTAAAAATACAAAAATTAGCCAGGCATGGTGGCAGGTGCCTGTAATACCAGCTACTCAGGAGGCATAGGCAGGAGAATCACTTGAACCCAGGAGGCAGAGGTTGCAGTGAATTGAGATCGTGCCATTGCATTCCAGCCTGGGTGCAGAGCGGGACTCCATCTCAAAAAATAAAAGGTACTATTATGATTCCCATTTTAAAGATGAAGACATGAAAATACACAGAGAATAAACAAACAAGATGCTAAACAAGCTGTCTGGCTGCAAAGTCACACATGTAACTGATTGTTTTTCTAAGACCACCAGAGCGGGCACAAAAGAACCAGCGAGTAGGCAAGGCTAAAAGCAAAACTGCAAATTTATTCTTTGGTCATCTAGCTTCAGGAAAGAAGATGTGGGGGTGAAGTCTGTCGGCCTCCGGCAAAGGAGACCAAGAGAGTCGCCCGGCAAAGCCCTCGGGCAGAGTTCCTGATACAGCCCCGACAAAAAAAGGGGCTGTAGAAGCCCGCCACAGCACGCTGGCTAAGAGCGGCTTCTCTAGGAGTGGAAGGGCAATAGGCGGGGCACGGGCGTGTCGGGGAGAGGGAGGGGCTCCACAGGTGCCACCAGGTAAATCTTGGTCTCTTTGGATTGACATCACCTGGCGCATGCCTGATTGGTCTGCACCTTCCCGGGCGTCAGCTGCATTTTCGCGCGCACACGGGAGAAGCCAGTGATGAAGAACCCGGAAATGCGCCATCTTGCCTCCGTTCGTCCAAACAGTCCAACCTTTTATTGGTAATAGTGATAAAGGGCGCCGTGTTCTCTCTGGCTACTTCCTGCTGTTAAAGGACGACGTTAAGGTCGGGGCCTGTGGTTGGTATTTGGACGCAAGGATGAAGAAGCATTTGGTTGAAGGTGACGTGAGTGATTTCTTGAATCAGAAGACTAAGGCCTATAAGGGATGTGGAGTTTCCAGGTAATGTGTAGGAGGGCTGCCACCCGTTGGACTACCTTGGAGATGAATGCTGGACCATTGTCGGATTGAAGAGTGACCGAGAGGCCAAACCTAGGGATAATATGTTCGGTGAGTATAGAGGCAACAATGTTAGCGGTTTCTCCTGTGGTAGGATAGGCCTCTATCCACCCTGAAAATGTGTCCACAAGGGTTAAGAGGTATTTGAATTTTTTATGTTTTGGCATATGTGTGAAATCAATTTGCCAGTCTTCGCCTGGTTGGTGTCCTCTGAGTTGGTGGCTGGGATGGGGATTACGCAATGCGCCTTGAGGATTTGCCTTTAGGCAGATAGAGCACTGTTGATTGATTGTAAGTAAGTGTTTTTGTAGTGTTGGACAGTGGAGAAGGGGATTTAGAAAATTGTATAAGGCTTTGAGTTCTATATGTAAAGAACCATGCATGTCTGTTAGAATGGTATGGAGTTGTGTTTCAGGAATAACTAATTTGTTATTAATATATATCCAGTCATCTGCAGTTAGTTTGGCTGTTGGATTTTGTAATAACTTAGCCTGTTCTTCCTGAGTGTAATTAGGGGCATACTGGGGAGAGAGAAAACAGAAGGAGGCTTAGGGGTGGAAAATTCAGCGGCTGACTTAGCAGTGGTGTCAACAAAATTGTTGCCAGCTGCTACCAGATTAGATGAAGTTTGTTGACCTTTACAATGTATAATAGCTACCTTGGAAGGTGCCAACAGTGCATCTAATAGTTTGAGTATTTGGGTTTTGTTAATAATAGGGGTACCGCAGGTGGTTAAAAACCCTCTCTCTTTCCAGATGACTGAATGAGTGTGTGCAATTAGGAAAGCATATTTAGAATCTGTGTATATGTTTACTGTTCTTCCTTTTGATAGGAGAAGTGCCTTGGTTAGTGCAGTAAGTTCTGCCTGCTGTGATGTGGTCCCTTGTGGTAGGGGTTTTGCCTCTAAAACTGTGGAGGAGGTAACTACTGCATATCCTACCTGTCTGTTTCCTTGAGGGTTAATAAAGGAGCTGCCATCTACAAATAGGGTTAGTTGTGCATTCTGAAGGGGCCGATCATGCAAGTGTAGGTGACCGGGGGGGTTGAGCCTCCAGGACCTCAGGACAAGAATGTTTAGTATGGGGTGGTTTAAGAGGATCTGGCAGCAAAGTGGTTGGATTTAGAGAGGAGCAAACTTCTAAAGTAACAGTGGGGTCTTCTATGAATAAGAGATGAAAAAGTTGGAGCCGGGATGGAGTTAAGTGGCTAATACTTTTATGAGAAATGAGATCCTGAAGATGGTGTGTGGAGAGGACTGTTAGATTACTGCCTCTGATGAGCTTTTTTGCTTCCTGGGTCAGGTAGGCTGCCGCTGCTAATGCACGCAGACAGGGTTGCCAGCCTTGTCCAGTTGGATCTAATTGTTTGGATGGATAGGCCACAGGGCGGTGGATGCTGCCGACAGGCTGGGCTAAAAGACCAACTGCCACTTTCTGCCTTTCATCTGTAAAGAGTTGAAAGGGATGCTGGAAATCAGGCAGTGAGAGAGTGGGTTGTGAGAGAAGGCAAGCTTTTAAGCAGGTGAAATAAGTTGAAATTAACTTGGGGTTGGACAAAGGCCCATGTGGGGTTTCTTTAACTGCAGCATACAAAGGTTTGGCTAAGATTCCAAAATTAGGAATCCAATGTCTAAAGAAACCTATTAGACCTAAGAAGGATTGAATTTCTTTTGCATTTTGAGGAGGAAGAAAGTTTCGTATTAGGGCCATACGGTCAGTAGTTAATGACCGGGTTGTTGGTGTGGTTTCAATTCCTAAGTATATGACGGTTTGGCAAGAAATTTGGGCCTTGTATTTAGATACTCTATAACCTAATGAGCCTAAATGGTTGAGGAGAGTTGCAGTATCTAGAAGAGAGTCTTGTTTGGTAGCACTACAAATTTGGAGATCATCTGCATACTGCAGAACTTTGCTATTAGTGAGAGGGCAGGAGGCAAGGTCTTTTGCTAAGGCCTGACCAAAGAAATGGGGGCTGTCCTGGAACCCTTGTGGGAGGACTGTCCATGTCAATTGAGTGGAGGTGTGTGTATCTAGGTCTTCCCATGTGAAAGCAAAAAGGAACTGGCAGTCTGTGTGTAGGGGTATGGTAAAGAAGGCATCCTTAAGGTCTAGCACAGAAAAATAAGTAGAATTAGTGGGGATATGGGACAGAAGGGTGTAAGGGTTGGGAACTACAGGGTGCATGGGACGGATAGCCTCATTGACTAGCCGAAGATCTTGTACTAACCTATACATTCCGTCTGCCTTCTTAACTGGAAGTATTGGAGTGTTACAGGGGGAATGTATGCAGACAAGAAGATGTTGGCTAAGTAGTCGCATGATAATTGGCTTTAAACCTTGCAGATGTGTCGGAGAGAGAATTGGCGGCGGTTTGGAAAACAAGTGGGATCTTTGAGCTTGACAAGAACTGGTGGGTGGTGGGCCACTATGACCAGAGTGGAAGTGTCCCACACTTGAGGGTGTACAGAAATAAGGAAGATAGGGGGTGGAGGCAACATAGGAGAAGCGTGTACGCCTGCACAAAGCATGAGCAACAGGTCATGAGGAGATTGAAGGGAAGTGAATGAGTTAGTGGGAATGAATATAGAGGTCTTTAAGGTGCTTAAGATGTCTCGGCCTAGTAAGGGGGTAGGGCATGAGGGTATAATGAGGAACAGGTGCGCAAAGTAGTTGTTGGCCAGGCAGCAATTAAGGAGTGGAGTTTTTGGAAAGTGGATGGCTTTCCATCTACTCCTACTACAGAGATATTGGATAGAAGGCTAGGTCCAGAGAAGGACGGCAAAACAGAATAGGTAGCCCTGCTATTGATCAAAAAATTAATTGTCTTACCCACTACCAGGAGAATTACCCGCGGCTCGGCGAGGGTGATAGGGGTCCCTGAGTCTCGGCACCTTCAATTGTCGTCGTCCAGATGTAGGAGCTGGAAGGAGCTCCCAGGATCCTGGGAAAGGGAGTCACGTTGAGACACGGCACCTGTTCCCAGGGTGGGGCAATCAGACTTCCAGTGTCCTTCCTGTTGGCAAGCAGGGCAGGGGGTTGCTGGTGGATGAGGGTTAGGACATTCACTGGCCCAATGTCCTGACGCCTTGCACTTAGAGCAAGGCTGCGTTGGGGCTCGGGGACCTTGTGGACACCTGTTGGCATAGTGTCCTGCCTTGCCGCACTTATAGCAGGCTCCTTTTGTAACCTTGGAGTCTGCAGGGTGTGTACTCTCTGATCTGGGGTTACGACTGGGCTGTAAAGCCGCTGCTAGGAGCTGTATTCTCTGTTCGAGGCAAGCCTGCCACTGTGCCTCAGCCGTCTCCTCTCTGGAGTTATAAACCTTAAAGGCTAACTTAACTAGGTCTTGTATTAATGTCTGAGGACCATCCTCTGCCTTTTGAAGTTTTTTACGAATGTCAGGAGCTGATTGAGAAATGAAATAAGATGCCAAAATGGTGGCCCCTGTGGGGGAGGCTGGATCCAACCGGGTATATCGGGTTAGAACCTCAGTCAGCCTATTTAGGAATACGGCTGGATTTTCTTCTGGCTCCCCAGTGGCATGGCGGCGTCAGTTAAATGTAATTGGTTGGCATGCTGCCTCGTGGCCGCTAGGATGCGCTCCTGCTCCTCAGGGTTTAGGGTAGAAATTAGGATCACCTGGAGGTCATGCCAAGTTAAGTCATAGGCCTGACAAAGGTATCTAAATTCCTTTATGTATATGGTAGGATTAGCTAAGAAATCACCTAAACGCTTCTCAATTTTGGAAAGATCAGCCAGTGAAAAAGGGACATGTACTCTGACTACCCCCTCTGCCCCAGCTACCTCTCGCAAAGGTGCTAACACTGTAGGAAAGTGTGGGGCAGAAGTAGAGGCATCAGCAAGGCACTTAGAGCGGGTGTGAGCAGAGACAGGGGACTCAAGACAGCCAACTGGGGGCCCTGAAAGAGGCACGGGACCGAGTGGATTACTAGTAGATAAAGAGGAGGAAGGAGGAGTCTGGACGGGGGGAGAAGGAGGAGTATAGGGCGGGGGTGAGGGTACGGAAACAGAAGGAAACCCTAGATCCTCTGGCT
>NW_012117154.1:1905632-1919731 GCF_000951035.1 Colobus angolensis palliatus
AGAAATCACCTAAACGCTTCTCAATTTTGGAAAGATCAGCCAGTGAAAAAGGGACATGTACTCTGACTAGCCCCTCTGCCCCAGCTACCTCTCGCAAAGGTGCTAACACTATAGGAGGGTGTGGGGCAAGAGTGGGGGCATCATTAAGGCACTTAGAGCGGGTGTGAGCAAAGACAGGGGACTCAAGACAGCCAGTTGGGGGCCCCAGAGGAGGCACAGAACCAAGTGGATTACTAATAGATAAAAAGGAGGAAGGAGGAGTCTGGATGGGGGGAAAAGGAAGAATGTAGGGTGGGGGTGAGGGTACAGAAACAGAAGGAAACCCTAAGTCCTCCGACTGAACAGAAAGGAATGAAGACTCCTCTTTTTCGGGTTCCTGTGAGCCGGAGTCCTTGGCCAGCATAACCTGAACCAAAGAACACTGGCTACACAAGTCGGGACCAGAGCGTAAGGCCCAAAAGCCTTGTATGTAATTAATTTCAGACCACTTGCCTAGCCGCTGGCAGAAATTGCTGAGGTCAATCAGAACATTGCAATCTAAAGTGCCCTTTGGTGGCCACTGAGACTGATTGTCTAGTTTATATTGAGGCCATGCCACAGTGGAAAGGAAAATTAACCGCTGTAAGGTTTTTAAATTGGCTAGGAGGCACCCTAAAGGGGTGCTCTTTAGAAATTTGAACTGGGGGTTTCCCATTTGTCTCCTCTTTATTTACACAATGGAGATCTCTGCCTGGCTTCAAAACGTCCTTTGAAATCACCAGAGACAGACTGGAGGCTCTTGGAGCCAAGGTGGAGATTACCTTCAGGCGACGGACATCTCCATCCTGAACGGGTCTCCCGAGCCACTTGGTGGCTCAAAAATAGGCCTCGGACCTGCGCAGGATTTTTGGCCGAGGGAGGTAAAAAGGAGACAAGGGCACCTTGATGTGGGGGAGGATTTCCTGGGGAATGGAGACTCTATGAAACAGGCAGGTCTCGCCTCATTTCTCTCTAGTCCCTGGCAGCAGCTGCCCACAGGAAAGAGAGCAGGGTCTTTGCTAAGATTCACTGGGGTTCCAGCACTGCATAGAAACAGGTAGCTAAGTACCCCAGCAGTTGTCATCATCTGTACCTAAGAGAAAGGAAAACCTCCCGTGTGATCAGTTTTTTTTCTTTTTTTAAGTAATCATTTCTTGAGAGAAAAAAGTGAAGAAACTGAACTTACCCTTTGCATGTACTAGGAGAAAGAGAAAACACAACAAAACATACACACCTGACCCCTAGCTAACCTTTCTCAGGATGGGGATGGGAGGGTCCTGTCTGGAATCGCAGAAGCTGGGGCTGCCTAAGGTACCCCTACACCCCTGTTTCCTGGAATCTGCTAAAAGAAAATGGAAAACCAGCCGAGATATTTGACTGAGGTTTTTTAAGAAAACATATTCTCGGTTTGGGTTGTTTTCTGAGGGGAGGGTTGGAGCGATGTGGTTTAAGTAAGAAAATTGCTTATGAACAGTGATGGAAATAATGACTCTCTTCACTGTTCCACATGTCTCTGGCTATAGTTACAGGAAACAAAGTGGAACAGTGTTTGCAAATTATCTGGGGAACGCGGGCAGAGTGGACAACTGATCTAAAAGGCTGGAGCCAAGAAAACATCACCGCGTCAGTGATCAGGGTAATTCTATGGCCGGAGCATGTGTTTAGTTACTTAAGTGGAAGGTGGGGACAATCTTATTTCTGGAGCCTGGCTAGACTCCAAGATGAAATAAGAGAACCTACATCATCTAGTTTGTTGCCCACACTCCCTAGAGACTAACGCATCTCAGGTCTCTCTGACGTCTATCCTGGTGAATCTCAAAAGATTTATTTTCATGCTCTTTTAATAAGGTCAGTCAACCAAAATCTAAACTACTTGACTTGACTTTGAAAATGGTTTTAGAGAATTACAGTTCATTGTATAAGAGCATGAACAGTTGCCATTATCTTTGAATAAACCCAATAAATAGTATTCACAAATGCTAAGACACAGACAATTTTAGTTGTTCGAGCAGCAGAATTTGTTTTTCTCTGGTGTATCTTTGTGGTTACCCTTTATGATGTCACGTGTCTGCTACCATCTATCTATTCAGGGAAAGATAAACAGAGGGCAAACCGTATTTGTTTTTACCTTTTGCGTTAAAGACACAAAAATTGTGCTTAACTGCCTTCACCAATCAGTAGAACATCCTGAATTCCTGGAGATCATGGAGCTCAAATGGTTAGGATGGGCCGTGTGTACAGAGTCAGTCATTCAATAATTCATTGACTCTCTCAGCCAGTCAACAGGTATTACACATCTGCAAAGTGCCCGGCACTGGGCTAGGCTCTGGACATTTCAGAATGAATAAGACCCCACTTTTGAATGATGCAAAGAGCTTTCCAGCTACACAATGACATTCGTAATGTCACAGGCAGTCCGAGGAGGGAGTGGTTACTTCGCAGAAGTCACTAGAGAAAAAGAGTATTTATGCAGGGCCTACAAGGATGGGAAAAATTTTGGCAGGGAGAAACAGAGGGCTAAGGAGCTCTAGAAAGATGAGTTTCCAAGTATAAGCAAACTGAGGAAACTGGAAATGAGGAAAATGGGGTGGCCACCGTGGCTGCAGCGTGGGAAATGCGGAGCGGAGTGGTGGCAAATGAGCCACCGACAAATCGCCGAGTTTCTTCAGAAGCAACAAGTGGGGGATTTTCTCTGTAGTAGCTGGGAACCAAAGAAAACGTGTGCATGGAGGCAGAGACAGTCAGGGATCTGATCAGAAAGTTCAGTGTGCTGTCGGGTGAGGAATGCATCACACAGGTGGGTTGGAAATACTGGGATAGGAGGCAAGAGATACAGACTTGAGCAGATGTCTGAGAGGGAAGCAGTAGGTTGCTGAGTGGGGCATTGCCCAGGCCAAGAGGAGAAGGAGGTAGCTGTGCAGTGGGGGCAGGCCACCCCTCTGGACTCTGTCCTGGCCCCACTCTTGGCAGCTATGGGACCAGCTATGGGACTCTTAACTCCAGTCCTCCTGTGACACATCTTTTCTTCTTCTTTTCCTTTGTTTCACACTTAAGCTTTGAAGATGTAAAGTAGGACCAGAGGGTGGGAAATTCAGGAACCTTGAAATAAAAGACCTTTCTGTTTGCTTTTCATTTCCTAAAAAGGAAGTCCTCACTGACTGTTCCTGTAAGGGATATTAAGCTGCGTGGATTATAGGCGATTGTCACACAGCAATTTGGAGCAGGAAGCACACGAAACCCTAGAGCTAGCCTGCATGCAACTAATTGAAGCCCTTGATTAATTGGACGGCTTCTACCTTCAGGAGAGAAGCAAATACTAAGAAAACAAATTAGCACCTGGAATTTAACAGCTTTCCTTTTTTGGTGTGGGGGCGGGTTATATTCAGAGCGCACTGATGACTGATGGCTCATCCCATAGGCAGGACATCTTCACAATCCTCTGAGGCAGAGTGGTGTGGCGGAAACGGAGTTGGCAGAGGCGTCAGACCTGCCCGGGTTTCCATCCCAGCTCTAGCATGCATGGGCCGTGTCGCTTGGCAAGCAATCTCACCACTCAGAGCCTTGATTTCAGGATTAAAAAAATAATAACCTATTCAACAGAATCATTGTCGAGAAGATTAGGGGTTTGTGCAACGGCTCACCTGGTGGATACTCAACAGGAATGAGTTCTCTTTCTCAGTTCCTGCCTACGGATCTACAGACACTTAGCTTAAAAAACTTTGATTATGGCCAGTTGCCTCATCTACCTCATACCAGCAGAGGAATGTGTTTTCCCTGCTGTGGAGGAACAGAGGTAAAGGTTTTCCAGGTTTGAAGCAATCATACAAACAAAATAGGAGCCCAGAGACTTCTGGACAGCTTTGGAAGGAGAGGCACCCATTCCGGTTTCAGAAACGCCAGCGCCATCTCTTGGAGGAGCATGAAATTGGCTCCACAGGCTGAAGAAGCCTCCACTGGGCCCCAGGTTGGTTCAGCTGGTCCTCCCCTTCCTTCAAGTGTAGTTTCAGATGGGAACCCCAGGGCTTCTTCCCAGGGAAACAGTGTTAATTATTTCTTTATAAAGGTCCTGCATACCTTTGTTCATCTCTCTTCCAATCAAACCATTCTTTTTCTCTAATTTCATTGGGTCCAGTATTTCCAAATTTCAGTCCCAGTTTGTAAATCTACAACTCAGCCCAAACCTTCAAAGACTGAATTTTCTAAGTGGTTAGTTATCCTTCTAACACAGAGGGCCTTCATTCTAACACCCTAGCAGAGGCGGGGTAGCCTAGCACTCAAGATCCTGGACTCTGAAGCTAGACTACTGGGGTTAGCATCCCACCTCCACTCAGCCTTCCAGCTGTGTTACCTTGGAAAGTTACTTGACCTCTCTGTGCCTCAGTTTCCCCACCCACAAAATGAGGCTGACAGCAGACACCACCTAGAAAGGTTGTTGCAGCATTACGGGAGTTTATACCTGCAGCACTCGGTGCAGGCCTGTGATGGATCATGAGCTAAGTGCTTGCCATCATCTTGGTTTTCAGTGGCTGTTCCCTTACACAACACATACAACGTTAGGCTAGGATTTCACTTGACTTGTCTAGTTATCCACCAGGCGGTGTTTCTGTAGCATGGACAGTAAAGACAGCGTAGATCTGGGCCACACTCAGAAATGCACATTGTTAACACACAAACCCCGTGATTCAGAAGCAGGTGGTCTGGAGGCTTCATTTTTAGAGCTGCTGCACTCAGTTTTGAGCTTTAGGGGGCTGGGACTAGCTCCATCCATCTCAGACTCCAGCCTGCGTGCAGCGAGCACCCGGCCCCACGAAAGTGCTCAGCTCACATTGCTTTCCTTCTCCATCTTCTTTAATACATGATCTTGGAGTGAACAAATGGGAGGCTGACAATATTACACTAAAACAACAGGAGTTTCTGGGCACCTGAGGAGCACAATGGTCTCTTATCTTCTCTTTACTCCATTAGGAGTTAATGTGCCTACATTTTCCTTATTAAATCTGAGGTGCTTTTCTGAACTCTATCTGAGAAGGAGATGAAATAATCGAGTGTCTCAGACACAAACACATGGAAACAGGTTCTTGGTGAGAGTGGTGGGGACTCTGACTCCAAATGTAATGATTTTTCACTAGAAAGGAATGATGTTTTCCTTCATTAGAAAGCAATGATGTCTTTGGTGGTTGCATCAACGACCAAACATGTGTAACAAACTGCTTCTTTGAACTTCAGGACATCTGATTAAGAGATAGAAAGCAAAGTAAGCCTTCACAGATGGTAATAGCGCTGGGATGCACCATCTTTTGTGACAAACTAAAGAGCATATATTAATAACAGCAATCATATCGGTGTGCCCTTACTGAGGATCAACGAAGGAGAACACGTCTGTTTTTTGTGGAAATATGACTGAAGCCTTCATCCAGTGATGTTGGCCGGCCCTGCTCTCCTCGTGCCATCAAACACCTCTATGCTGACTCAGTAGAGCAGCACAGCCCCTGTGTGGAGAGATTCCCACGCACCGTGGGGAGAGGGACCAAGCCTGGGCCCTGGAGGGCACAGCCGGTGCAGTCTGCAGGAGGCTCCTGTTTCAGTGACTGTGATGACCCCACACCCCAGGGGCCATCTGTAGATCTGCTACTCCAAAGTTTCTCACAGTGGCTCTTCTTTGGGGGTTATTCTCCAGTTAAGAGGGGGACCAAGTGCAAACTTCTCCCATCAATATGAACTGCAATATGATATTGCAGCAAACAAAACACACATACACACACACACACACACACAGTCATCCAGAAGCATTTAAAAAGAGAAGTGTGTACCCACACATTTAGTCCCAAGATCTCTTTCTAGGCTCTGTCCAGGTTCGTGGTGGAAGCCTGTCCTCTGCATACTGGCTTCCCCAAATCTTGCCATAGTTCAGAGCAGGGGAGTCCTTTCTCCATCTTTTGGCTCAGATCTACTGTGGAGTGTGAGAGAAATATTAAAAGTAATGATCCTTGATGGTTAAAGCTGCCTCATCAAGTTCTTGCCCCTGGGTTTAAATAAAGTCTCCTGTTAGATAAGGATGGAGGGTGAGAGAAACCGAGAGAGACAGAAAGAGAGAGAGAAGAAGGGAAAGAGGCAGAGAAGCAAGGACTCTGTAGGGAAAGAAAGAGCTTGGACATTAAATTGTTTTATGAGTATTTGTTCTATTCTTCCTAAGCACAAGGTTTGTCCCAGGTGCCTTGGGGGCAAGAGAGAATTTAAGGGGTGGCAAGGGGCCACTGTCCCGCATCTTGGGGACGTTGTAGGCAGGCAGGTAGGTATGTGCTAAGGTTCCTGGGTCCTGGAGATGCCAGGCAAGTTGGAAAATGCTGAAGAGGAGGCTGGGGTGGAGAGGGGTCATTTTGGCTGAAGCTGGTTATGAGAGGCTTAGAAGGTGAAAGTGTCTGTTGTACTAGACCCTGAAACGGTCCAGTACAAGACTGTTCAAGAGGTCCTTGAACAGTCTGAGTGACAACACCTAGGCTGTTCAGCCCCAGAGGCCAAAACCAAGACATGTCTGTCCCAGGGGTTGGGCCTGGGGGCTGGAGCTGTGGATGCTGACCCTTTCATGGGCATGGGGACAGGTGAAGAGCAGGAGACAGGCAGGCAGGAGTATGTGCCAGCAGCAGCCCACAGCCATGACGCCCGTGCCAGGCCAGCCTGTGGGGACACTGGACCCCTGAGAGAGACATGGAAGCTACCGCCAGCAGGAGACTTGAAGATGGTCAATTCTGATGTCCTCTTCTTCTTAGGCCTGGACCTGTGGACACAGGCTCCAGCCAACAGCAGGAGGCACGAAACTCATTGGTCCCAATCTTCTTCCCAAGTCCCAACAGCTTTCAGGGGGTTCTGTGACTGGTCCCTCACTTCTAGCTGCACAGCCAGCCCTACACTGACTCTGACAGATGAAAGGCCTCAGAATCCCCATCTTCAATTGTACTGCACCCAACTTGTGGAAAGCAAAACAATATTAAAAATACTTTTTAAGAAACTCTAGAATATATTGTCATCAAGGTGATCACGGTTCTGCTTATTTTTGGTAATCGGAACCCCTTTTACCTGAGGGGCTCCAATTACCAAAAATAATGAGCCCCCTTTGCCCAGACCCTAGCAGGGTCTGAGTCTCAGAGTCCATAAAACGAGGCTATGGTCTTTGGGGAGTTCCGCGTGGTGCCACAATTGGCCTCTGAGTTACTCTAGAGTGATACCTGCAGCTTGGCAGTAAAAGACCAGAGAGGTCATGTGTGCGGACTCCGCGCGCCCTCTGCAGGGGCAGGTGCGTGAGGCTCTAGCGCCACCTCGTGGGCTGTGGGATTCGTGCCCATCTCCTCCCTGGCCAGGAGTTCCACTGGAGCCAGGAAATCTTTGGGCTCAGGCTGTCCTTTTAGAAAAGCTTGTCACATTGGTTCTTCTTTAGTGGACCTTCTGCAGTAAAAAGGGGTGAACAACTCCAAACTTTTCCCCACCTACAGGGATTGAAAGGCTGTTTCAAAGGAATTAGAGCTCTGAGAATGCAACCCACAAAACACACAATAGCATATACACAGAGATGCACACAGAAACATATACACACAGGGACACACACACACACACACACACACACGGACAGGTAGACACCTGGCCACAAACACACACACAGAGATGCACACAGAAACATATACACACAGGAACACACACCAGAGATACACACGCACACACGGACAGGCAGACACATGGTCACAAACACACAGAGATGCACACAGAAACATACACACACAGGGACACACACCAGAGATACACACGCACACACAGGCAGGCAGACACATGGTCACAAACACACAGAGATGCACACAGAAACATATACACACAGAGACACACACCAGAGATACACACACACAGGCAGGCAGACACATGGTCACAAACACACACACACACAGTGATATTCAGCAAGGGAAGGGTGCACCCACAGGCTCAGTCTTGAGACCTCTCTCCAGGCTCCTGGGTGGACTGGGGAGCAGTCTCCTGCCTGCTCACAGCACACAGCCTCTACAAATCTTGTTCTATTCCAGAGTGGGAGAGGAACGTTAAATCTGATGATCCCCGATGGCCAAGGCTGCCTTATCAAGATCCTGTTCACGATTTAATGAGAAAAGATGCCTCTTGTGCCATCAGCAGATAAGGCTGCAGCCCTGGGCGTTCCCGGGAGAGTGAACAATGGAAGCTCCCAGGATGCCTCTATGTGAGGTAGGATGGTTACTTGCCCAGTCCCTGCCTGCCAGGCCCTTATCTGGGAGGCACTGAGTCAGGTCGCACCCTCCTGTTTTCCTAGCTGGGGCTGCGGCCCACCAGGCCTCTGAAGGCCTTCCTGGTAGGGATTGGTGGAATGGCGGCAGTGGCAGGGGGATGTTGACGGTGCATCCTGAAGTACTCACTGCACCTTTCCCAGAGAAAGAAAAGGACGCCATGAAAACATTTCACCCTAGACATGGTTTACCCTCGGGAAGGCTGATGTGAAGGAAGTTCCAGGGGGCCAGGGATAGAAAAGGATTTAGAAAGATGAAGGCAACAGACAAACAATACTTACAAAGTGCCCAACGTCTGCAAGTCCTGATAGTCACAGGGAAGGACGTCGGCTGGCAGGAAACCTTTTAGGCCTGCGTGTCAATCTTGCACTGCTGAGCTGTGTGACCCTAGGCAGGCTACTTAACCTCTCTGCACCCTGGCATCTCCATCTACAAAATAAAGCTTCTAACAGCACAGGCCTCACACACTTGTAGTGGAGACCCCATGAGTCAACAACATGTTTTGACCTGAGAAAATAAATGTGGGTGCCCTTTAGGCCTGTCCCACAGAGTTACACACCCAAAAGACCTCAGAGTGGGTCCACACCGCTTACACTAAGTCATACAGGCCTTGATTAATCGCCACTTGAAGGGAGATGGGGAGAAAGAGCCCCACCACATCACAGCTAAATTTACTAAGAAAGAAACTCTTTGCCCACTTATCTTTTAAAAGTGCCTTACAGCAGAGGCAGACCCAACCCCTTCCTCTCTCTCCAGCCTCACCTCTCCTCCTAAAACTCAGTTCCTCCTCACGCTCTCCGTGCCCGGCCCCGCCCATGCATTAGATGCCCTGAAGAGCTTTTTATTTTTATTTTTATTTTTATTTTTTATTATTGTACTTTAAGTTCTAGGGTACATGTGCATAACGTGCAGGTTTGTTACATATGTATACTTGTGCCATGTTGGTGTGCTACACCCATCAACTCGTCAGCACCCATCAATTCATCATTTATATCAGGTATAACTCCCCAATGCAATCCCTTCCCCTTCCCCCCTCCCCATGATAGGCCCCAGTGTGTGATGTTCCCCTTCCCGAGTCCAAGTGATCTCATTGTTCAGTTCCCACCTATGAGTGAGAACATGCGGTGTTTGGTTTTCTCTTCTTGTGATAGTTTGCTAAGAATGATGGTTTCCAGCTGCATCCATGTCCCTACAAAGGACGCAAACTCATCCTTTTTTATGGCTGCATAGTATTCCATGGTGTATATGTGCCACATTTTCTTAATCCAGTCTGTCACAGATGGACATTTGTGTTGATTCCAAGTCTTTGCTATTGTGAATAATGCCGCAATAAACATACGTGTGCATGTGTCTTTGTAGTAGAATAATTTATAATCCTTTGGGTATATACCCAGTAGTGGGATGGCTGGGTCATACGGTATATCTAGTTCTAGATCCTTGAGGAATCGCCATACTGTTTTCCATAATGGTTGAACTAGTTTACAATCCCACCAACAGTGTAAAAGTGTTCCTATTTCTCCACATCCTCTCCAACACCTGTTGTTTCCTGATTTTTTAATGATGGCCATTCTAACTGGTGTGAGATGGTATCTCATTGTGATTCATAAAGCAAGTCCTTGGAGACTTACAAAGAGACTGAAGAGCTTTTGAAAAGGACCAATCCCTGGTCCCTACCTCAGGCATGTCTGAGCAACTGTAGATTTTAGAAGCTCTGAGGAGGTTTCACATGCATTTAGGGTGGAAATCACTTGTAAGTATATTTTTAACTGTTCCCTTTAAATATGAATCAATGGACCACTTATGGCTTCTGCTAATTCTCTTACATACGCCCATGGTTCCTTGTTGCAGTATCATTTGTATAATAAAAAGATTGGAGACAACCAGAAAGTCCATCAATGGGGGGAAAAGTAAATAAAATGTAGTTCATTCAAGCAATGGAATACTATGCAGCTCTGAAAATGGAATCATGAAGCTTTCTATGCACGGATGTGGAAAGTCTCCAACGTACAGTATTAAGTGGAAAAAGCAAGACATATAGTAGTGTGCACGTTCTATATTTTACATAAAATGTGAATAAAGACAGCTTATATTCATGTTTTCTCAGATATACATTTTAAAAAACTCTAAAAAGATGCACAAAGAATGGTCTAGTAGTCATTATGTGGGGTCTGGGAAGGTGAGAGACAAGGTGGGATAAAGCTTTTCATTGTACATTATATTTTCAAATTTTTGAATTATGTGAACATGTCACTCATTCAAAAATTGAATGTAAAAAAGGTTAAGAAAGAGAACAAAGCAAGGGCTGAGGCACATCTCCACTGTCTTCCCCATGGCCCTCTCAGAAGTGGATCACACCTGGTGCCAGGCAGGCAGACAGAAATTGCTGTGGCCTGAGCAGAGCCTGGGTCCAGCCAGCATCTGTGCAGCCCACGTCCTCCCAAGGGAGTTTCTCTGTGCTCTGTTTTGAGGGGATGGTCCCGGTACTGGAGTTGCAGAGCCAAGCCCTTGCTTCTTGCATACCCGTGAGGCTGCCCTGTTTACTCTTCCTGTAGGGAGGGCATTGGCAGAGGCCTCTGGCCTGTAGAACCTTTGGGAGCTGAGCCACAACTCACTTTTTGCTACCCTGAGGTCTCCAGTGCCATCCACAACTTCCTTCTGCCACTGCCAACAGCCACAGGTGACGGATGGGGGCCATGATGTGAGAAGATAAGTGTGCACTGGAAATCAGCATGAAGGGGCTTCCAAACACCTGGAGAAACCCAAATCACATGGGGATGGGAGAGTGAAGACTGGAGGGAGGGATATGCAGCAAGCTCTGGGCTCTGAGGGTGCAGGTGGACTGAGTGCTGCCCCACCAGACCTGTTGACGAACTCTCCTTCCAGTGAGGCAGTGAACCTGCAAGCACGAGAAGGTGGTGGTGGGATGGGTGCCATGGAGGAAACAAGGAAGCAGGAGATAAATTGGGGGCCAGGTGGGGTTGCAGTTCTCAGCAGGGTGGGCCTGAGGTGGTGATGGGTGAGGGAGTGAGCCGTGGAATATCCAGGCAGGGACAGCAGCAAGTGAAAAGGCACTGGGACAGGAGTGGATTTTGCGAGTCTGCAGGGCAGTCAGTGTACTGGGAGTGGAGCGGGTCAGGTAGGGCATGGAGGCCACAGAGTCTCAGAAGCCGTCAGAGGCTGGTGTGTGGTTAGGTTCTGCAGGGCGTTGTTGGCCACTAGGAGGATTCCAGCGTTTTCTCTTATCCACCCAAGTGGACTTGAAACCATTGGAGGGTCTGAGGGAAGATGAAAGTTTTAAATCATTTATTTAATTATTCTAGTTGATGTGTAGAGAGTGGAATTGGCGAGGGAGGAGAGAGGAAAAGTAGGGGGATGAGTTAGGAGCGATGGGAGATTGAGTTGCTCCTCGACTGTCACAGGATTCTGCATCCTCTGCGTTAACCATGGGCCTTGCCTGCCTCCCCCAGGGAGAGAGTGTACCCCTCCAACCCTATCGACTGCAATTTGGCCACATGACGTGCTTTGCCTCAAGGGATATGAGCAAAGGCCACATCTGAGCAGAAGTTTTGAGGGCCATTGACTGGTTGGCTTTTGCTTTTTTCCCTCTGCTCTGAGAACAGGCATTTCCAACAGGGGGTCTCCTCCAGCCCAGGCCCTAGAATGAGAAAGCCTACAGAGCAGGGCTGACACCATGGCACACAGCCATGACAGATGTGGGAGTGAGAATGAGATGGCGGTCATCCTAAGCATCTGAGATGTGGAGAGTGCTGACCGACACAGGGGCCCTTAGGGTACCAGACTGCAGAGGCACTGATGGAATGGGTGTGAAGTGAGTTGACTTTATAATGTTTTCTGAATAGCAGAGCTACCTAAATTGGAGTTTGATGTATGGCATGAGGGGGAGTTTGATTTGGTTTAGGGACATGCTAAGTTTGAGGTACTCGTTAGACATCTAGGTAGAGGCTGGAGTTCCTGGAAAATGTCAACTATAGGTACAACTTGGGAGTCATCTACTCACATTTGCAAACTCAATACATGCAAATGGTATGAAAAGTCATGAGGCTATATGGGATCAACCAGAGAGAGGGTGTAGAAAGAGGGGCGTTCTTAGGACTTAAGGCTCTCCAGCATGTACAGGATGGAGATCTTGAAGGGCGAGTGAGAACTGAGCTGGTAGTGGCGTAGGCAGGCACATGTTGGGGAAAGAGAACCTGTGTGCAGATACAAGGAAGGTGAGTGATATGGTTTGGCTGTGTCCTCACCCACATCTCATCTTGAATTGTAGCTCCCATAATTCCCACATGTTTTGGGAGGGAGCCGGTGAGACATACTTAAATCATGGGGGCAGGTCTCACGGTGGTGAATAAGTCTCATGAGATCTGTGGGTTTTATAAGGGGAAACCCCTTTTGCTTGGCACTCGTTCTGTCTTTGCCAGCTGCCATGTTAAGACGTGCCTTTCACCTTCTGTCATAACTGTGAAGCCTTCCTAGCCACTTGGAACTGTGAATTCATTAAACCTCTTTTCCTTTGTAAATTACCCAATCTTGGGTATGTCTTTATCAGCAACATGAAAACGGACTAATACAATGAGAGAGCATGACACCTTCAAGAAGGGGGGAGAGGACAAATACTAATAGATTTGTTTCATTCCAATACTTACCATTTTTATTTCTTTTTTCCTTGCCATAGTATTCTGGTGAGCCTCCAAATCTATGTCGAATAGTAAGCATCTTTGTCTTGTTCTTGACAGCAAGGAAAATGCTTTCAATTATATAGCTTCATGTGAAATATTTGTTATATGTTTTCTATAGATACTATTATCAGGTTAAAGAAGTCATATTCTTTTCTTAGTTTGCTGGTAGTTAGTAATATATAGATGTTTAATTATACTTTCTATATGTATTCAGATAATCATAATTTTCTCCTATAATGTTTTCATGTTGGGGATACATTAATTGATTTTCCAATATTAATCCAACTTTGTACAATTTTTATCATCCCACCTTGATCATGATATAATTCCTTTTTATACATGGCTGAATTCTCCTTACTAATATTTGGTTTAATATTTTCGCATCTTGCATTCATAAGAACAATTGGCCTTCTTTGTACTGTTGTTTTTGATATCAAAGTTATGTTAGCCTACAAATTTTAGAAATTTTATTGGGGAGTGTTATTTCTTTTTTATATTCTCCACGATATTTTGGGAAATTTTGGGCCTTAAATATTTGATTGACCTAAAGGATGAAGCCATCTGACTTTAGCTTTCTTTGAGGGAAAAACTATGACTATGAATTCAGTGTCTTCAATGGCTGTAAGATCATTCAGGTTTTCTATTTCTTCTCGTGTCAGTTTGGCCAGGTTTGTTTTCTACACAAATTTATTCATTTACTTTTCAGATAAATAGGCATAAAATAGTCCACAACATCCTCTAATCATTTGAAAGTCCTTAGCAACCATAAACTTATCCCCATGTTTATTCTTTTCTTTTTTAAAGTAATCTCACAAAAGACAAGATTTGTCCATTTTATTAATCTTTTTAAAATTTATATCTTTGTTGATTCTCTATATTTTAAGTTTTTCAATTTGTTAATTTCTGTTCTTATGTTTATAATATCCCACATCCTAATTGTTTTCTGTTTGTTCATTTTGCTGCTCTTTTGCCAACTTTTTTTTTTTTATTATTATACTTTAAGTTCTAGGGTACATGTGCATAATGTGCAGGTTTGTTACATATGTATACTTGTGCCATGTTGGTGTGCTGCACCCATCAACTCGTCAGC
>NW_012117154.1:1925620-1946737 GCF_000951035.1 Colobus angolensis palliatus
GTGTTGGGAGATCCACTGCTCTCTTCAAAGCTGTCAGACAGAGTCGTTCGTGTCTTCACAGGCCTCTGCTGCTTCCCCTGTTGTTTTTTAGCTGTGCCCTGTCCCCCTGACAACTTTTTAAAATGGATAATTGGTTCACCAATTATCACCCTCTTTTCTATTTCAATATAAATATTTCAGACTACAAATTTCTATTTGCTGTTTTAGCTATATACCACAAATTTTGTATGTATTTTTGTTATATTAAACCATATTGTTTAACTTACATTGTAATTTCTTTTTTGAAATGTTAGTGTATATCCTAAGTAAATTTTTCTACTTAACTTTTTATTGACATCTAGCATAATTGCTTTAGGTCTGAGTAGGTATTATATTATTTTAGTCATTTAAATGTGTTGTGATTTTCCTTATAAACCTATTTACAGTAAATTTGTATAAATGATCTATGTGTAAGAATTTGTATTTTTTAGTTGTTGGGAGCAGTGCTCTAACCCCATTAGGTCAAGTTTGTTAATCTTCCATTTCTTGTTTTTTTTTCACTTATCAATAACTCACATAACTACATTAAAAAGTAGGCATGAATGTAGTGCAAGAAATTATATTCTTCTTGTTATAAAATAAAAATGAAATTGACTCCACCAAGAATTTGTGAGAATTTTGAATCTTTTAATGTCATCATCATTGTGAGTTCCGCTCCATCCATAGATCCTGGAAGCAAGAGTCTTCTGGTCCTCAGTGCACACTCTTTGCTCCAAACCCTATAGGTTATGGCTTCAGTGTCAAGTACAGGTACAGGGATCCCTGATGGGGCTAGAATCTGCATAACCAAGGCTTCACCTCCCTAGCAGAGCCACACCCTAAATTCCTGTAAGTACCTAGGACTTATACATTCATGATGGTCTAGGTCACCATTGCTTGTGAATCCTATAGACTCTAATCTTTTCCCATTAATGGGATAACTTCTCTCAACCTCTCTCTTGCTTTGCTACTCTTCTTATTGTTTCCTTTTACATTTTGTTTTCAAAAATTTCCCAAAGAACCTTTAGATGCTCAATTTAAACTACTGTATATTGGACTTGGGGGGTGGAGGAATGAGATGCTGCAACGTAAGATCTGGCAATAATGCCTACAATAAGCATATTTCCCTCCACAGAAAGGTCAGTACCTCTGTAAATATACGAGCCAACTGCCTGGCTTCCTGTTTTTTCTGTATCAAGTTCTTGTAGTACCATTGAGAAAGTAGCACTGGGTGGCTGAAAAGGTACCTGGCTAGTATCCAAGTACTGGGTCCAAGTTCAAGCTCTGCTTTTCACTAGCTACATGTTTTAAGATGTATATTACCCTCTTGGAGTCTCTACTTCTCATCTTCAAATGGGGACAGGAATTCTACAAGACTCTGAGGTCTACAAAGTCAGGGCCTGTGTTCCATTTCTTTTTGTATTCCTTGGGCCTAATTTCACTTCTGCTATTGTAGATCAAATCTTTGTTCTGAATGAAAGAGTAAATAAATTTATATCTTCAAGATTTTTTGCATGCACTGAGACAGCACATGAGTAAGCTGTTTGTAAACTATTAAGCACATGGCAAATGCATATTGTTATTATCCCCTTTCTATTATATTTCACAGCAATGTGAGATATCCTCAAATATGCTTTTATATCCCTCATCCTCAAATGTTTAGATCAGCCCCCAATATTTACATATTTTTCAGCAATTGTTTCATATAATCTGTACCAAAGGAAGAGACAGAAGCCACTTGAAAAAAAGTCTTAGGGATATCTCCCAAAACTGCTTATTATTTGAATGGCTTTATATTTTAAAATGTGTGCAGCCAATTTTTTGCTGTCTTGTGCTCCGAGCCTTCTTCATACCACAGACTGTGGGGTTCTGCCCCACAGATCCTGACCCAATGACAGATGAATAACATACAGTGACACACAGATGTTCTGCTCTGCCAGTCCAGCTAAGTGTCTCAGCTGCTTACAGTCTTCCTGGAGAGTAAACAGTTGTCAACCAGCTAGTGAGACTCACATTTATTTGGTAAAGATTAATTGACAAAGGCTTGAGTCAACACCACTAGAGGGTAATTGACATTGTGGACTTCCCGAGTAGAAAGCAGTTAAGCACCTGTGGTAAAGGAAAGGTTAGTCTTAAGACCACATGAGAAAACAAGCTAGCTAGAAAAACTCCCCACATTGCTTTGTTACTATTTTAATATAATTAACTAAAGGTAAAGGGACCAGGCTACTTTCAGCCAGATCTATTACTGAAGTTATGCAAACTCTCAGGCCTTTCAAGACAGTTTGTGGCTATTACTATAACCATCTTTAATATTTTTCCCATCAGCCTGATGGAACCCCTACAACAGACTATGGTAGATCAGACCCAGAAGTGCCATGACTTTTCAGACATGGTCCACATGTGTAGCAAGATGCCCCAAACCCCACTCCTCGGTATTTTTTGGCTCATTAAATACAAAAAATGAAATTCTACTTGGCCTTATATTGTTTTCTAAACCACAGACTGCTTGGGATTTTTGTTTTGTTTTGTTTTGTTTTGTTTCCATCACTAGTATGTTTTGCTCCTGAAGATTAATTGTTTTCTGACCCCCTGCCTTTGCTCAAGAAAAAAAAAAAATGCCCTGCCTGGAATGCATTCTTTTCATCAAAACCCTTCCCTTTCTGAAATATCACCTCCTTCAATAAGCCTTTCCTGCTCAGCCCACTATGTAAGTATGAGTATCCTCATACTCAGAAGCAGCTCACACATGCTCACTAAGCCACTCTGCTCCAGTTAAGAAGAAAATACTAACAGAGCATCTACAGCTTTCATTCAAGGAAGGCTGAGTACTTGTTAAGATCATTTAGCTGTTAAGCAGCAAGGAAAGGATTCAGATCAGGTGCTGTTTGATTCCAAACCCACCTGACTTCAAACCCGACCTCTATGTTAAGAGAGTCAGGCTCACAGGATGGGCAACCATGATAGGTGCATGCACGTCTTGCCTTGCACTAGAGAATTTTATGTACATTTTCCCTTTCTAGATTATAATCTCTCCAAGGGCGAGAACTCCCTAACACCTTTCTGTACCTCTTACATCATTGTGACATCAAAGATTCTTAGCAAATGCTTGTTAAATAAATGAGAGCAGACATTCTTGCTCCCCACTGATTTTATCTTGGATTCTAATAATACAGTAACCTTATTTCCAAAATCCATTCCCATACAGCTCAACACACGGTGGAACAAAAACTGAGAATTGGGTTGAAGAACTGGACAGAGATTAGGAAACACTTTGGTGAAATCACAACCTGTAAATAGACTTCAAAACATAGCATTCACTCAGCTGAAGCTGAACATTCTACAGCCTGGATTCATTTGGCTTGATCGTGCATCACTTGTTTACTCGGTGTGTGTAACACTCCATAGGAGACACAGTGTCCTTTATAGGCATCTCTACTGTGGGTCTGTTGTGGGCCCCAGGTAGTCATAGTCCCACTCTCTTGCTGATCATCCTCCTGCACCCCCAACACAACTAGACATCATACACTAACTTACAAATCAGCCTCCTTCCAACTGTCTTCCCCATTCTATCTAGTCTCTTCCTGCCTTATTTAACTTCCCAGTATCATATGAGTAATTGTTTGTTTGCTCATCCTGTCATGACTCTCATAAGATAGAGGTTGGGTTTGAAGTCAGGTCTTTCTCGGAGGTAAAACAGCACAGTGGCTCCTCGTGGTGGGTTTGGAATCAAACAGAACCTGATCCAAATTCTGTCCTTGCTGCTTAACAGCCAAGTGAACTTAGAAAAAAAATGATCTTAACAAGTACTCAGCCTTCCTTGAATGAAAGCTATAGATCCTCTGTTAGTATTTTCTTTTTAATTGGAGTAGGGTGGCTTAGTGAGCATGGACCTGACAGTGTTGGTTTAAAATCTGGTGACCATTGCATAGTTCCACTTTAAAATGCCCTGTGCCACATGAGTGTGAATGGACAGAGGCACAGACAGGCCCAGGGTCTCAGGTTAGAAAATATGATGAAGGGAGGGGTTTCTTCTAAAGAGAACTGTAGAATTGTCAGATGTGAATCTGGGCCTATTGTTCATTTCTCACTATGCATGTTCCCATGGGAGGGACACTCACTTGTTACTCTCGCTCTCTCCCGCCACTTCCGCTCTGTTTCACAGGAAGAGGCGGGTCCTATCCTGACAGAAACCGGTTCTGGTCTCTGTCCAATGGGAGTCGCTTCCTGTCCTGCACCTTCCGAACCACATCAGTGAAAAGGTGGAAGTGCTGGCCTGCCCACTGCTGCAGGCTTACCCCATGTTCTTCCTACTAGGAAAGGGATATTTCCATTTTCATCCACCTGACTCCTGAGTTGGTTGCAAAGACAGAAGAAAAGAACAGCCATTTATTCTCCTGCAGGCAGGACCTGCCTGACCTGAGAGGGCCTTCCCTCTGACCCCAAGCATCAGAGCAGATGGAAGCACAAAACCCAACCCTGAGGCCGCTGTATGGTGGGTCTCTTCACAGCCATGGGGCCTAGTCCCACTCGCCTCCCCCAGGTTATCGCCCAGCAGTTGGGACTTGGCCCAGAAGAGCACCTGCAGCAAGTATCCTGTGTTCTCCATCAAAGCGGCCTGGAGTCCGCCTGTGTCCCCAGCAAGCAGCACTCCCGCCCTAAAACCAAAGGGCGCAGCAGGGAAATGGGAGGGGTGCGGTTTGCTTCCTGTCTGATAACTACCAACAACTGGGCTTCTGCCCAGCAGAGCTAGATAAGGAGAGGGCACTCCATTTGACATGCCCTGAAGGCTGTCCAAGCCAGGGCTTAGGAGGGCCATTCCAATTTCAAATCCTGAAAGTTATAAGATTTTCCTGTGACTTAGAGTGATTTATAACATGGTTTAACCTCTCAAAGCCTCCATTTCACATCTGTAGAATATGGATAAAACTATCTCAAAGTGTTATTGTGTACGTTAAATGAAAAAGATAGTGTATGCACATTGTTTGGCACTAAGCTATTATTACTATCAAAAGTAGTAGCAATTAGTATTATTGTTTAAAGGAGAAAATGATCTCCACTGGGAGGCTCCTCTCTGGACCCGAAAGCTTAGTATCTGGAATTACTTAGAACTGGAATGCCAGCCTGCCGCTCCTGCCAGCAGCCTACTGCCAATTCTGATGAGACAGCTTAGAAACCACTGCCCTGGTGCCATAGAAAAGATTAGGACAGCTAGCCTTTTCCTTTTTCTTCACTCCTAATTTAAAAAGGTTGGGCAAGTTATACGTCCACCCACCTCCAAACCTTTCAAACAAGTTTCAGTTACATTCTTGCCAAGTAAAAAAACTAAAAATTAATAAGAGAACTTACTTAAAATAAAAAGTTGTTAACATCTTGATATATTCTGGCTTATCCAGTTAAGAGACTTTACAGAATGGCTCATGATTTCTACACCAAATTCTTTCTTGTACATTTTGTTTACACCCCACCCCTTCCTTAGCCTCAACCTCATGAGTGCAAATGGAAATCAGCCCTGGCTCCTGGCCTCCCATGACTACTTGGAGGTGGAAATCGTTGGTCTGAAGTTGGATTGAGGGCCCCTGAGGCAGACTGACACTCTTTGAGCTGATGCATGTCTAATACTGAGCAGGCTGTGACCAACCACACCAAGGACATGTATTTATGCAAGTGTGCTGTAGGGAGTGGTCTTCCTCATAAGTGAGAAAACAAGGAAGCAAAGTTCATTTATCCCATCAGTTGGCTGCTTCTCACCATTCACCTGGGCCCTGAAAAGCCGAGAAAATAGGATGTATTTTCATCTCCAAGCAGACTGTGCTTCCAGTCAATTTAGAGACACAGAGCCACAATATAATTCAATTTGGGGTGATTCCACGGCCTCTGTAACATCTAAAGCCCTAACGTACTGCTGACTCTTAGGACAAACTGGCACCGATCAAGAGTGAGGCTACTAAGCCATCACTGATTTCAGACTCTCACCCCTGACTTCCTATGTACGTGTTTATAGACAACACTTAATATTTCACAGAACCCAAGTTGCACAGGACCAAAGAAGACCTAAATAGCCATGTAGTCCATGTGCTGCCAAACACCTGGCAAATAGTTATATTGTTGTTAAATAAGCACACCCCATAGTCAGGAACTCCTGGACAAAGACTGACCATTCCATCTGGAGCTCCCCCAACTGTTAAAAAGCTCTCTCTTGAATTTGACCAATGGACATCCCTGCTGAGCCCACCTTTAGTCCAGATGTTACCTTTCTGGATGTTCGTTCACGCATATATAGCTGCAAACGTTTTCTGACAGCTTGATATTGCTAGGCACTGTGCTGGGTCCTGAATCAATGGGTAATAAGGGTAATCCCACTCCCAGCAGAGACACTGACAGCCCCTCCTTGACATGGTCCTGGGTTCTCTCATTCCCCTTGTCTCTCCCAACTGAACTTGCACTAACTGTCCTATGTCACTCTTTAAGTGTAGGCCCAGAATTGATAATTGCAGTCTGTTTAAAATGTGTAACAAATAAGTCCTCGTTTGTGACCTGTTTCAGAAAATGCAGTCTAACATTGGGCAGTCATGTCACCTTCCTGTTTAATTTTCTGTTCATATGAGGCAAAATAGCTTAAGATTTAAAAAAAACTTTTGGAATTAGCTAGCCCTGGAACAAGCATTTGTTTCACCTCTTACCTTGGAGAGCTGGGCAAATTGTTCAATCTGTCAAGACATTTTTTTTAAAGTGTACCATGGGGGCAGTTGGAAGGAGTAATGAGGCAGTGTATATACAGCACCTGACCTAGTCATGGCTCATTAAAAGCTGCTATTCTACATCTCATTGCTGTCATCTCCAAAATGCTGAAGTCCTTTTCACATGTGCTGCTGCTCCATCAAACTGCCAGGTGTTTTGGGGAGGACTGCATGGAGGTCCTAACACCTTCAAGATCTAACCCATCACCTTAGCCTGTTCTTTGGCATCCTGGATGTGTCACATAACCTAGTGTCATCTCAGCCCCATGGCATTTGGAGCTGTGATCAAGGTATCTTCTGTATCCTCATCTGAGTAAAGTATGACCAAGTAAGTTCAAGGGCGGCAGCCTGGGGTTTAATCTTACGACCTCCCTTCTAGATGAGCATCCAATTTTAAATTAGTACTCTTTGGCTGTGCTTATTCAATCAGTCACAATCTTGTAATATCTCCAGACTGTTTTATGAAGTCACGTCAGGATGAAATTCTGGCTACCTACTATTTCTGTATTATCTTCTTTAGGAAACATGCTGTGTGGCTATAGAACATGAAAAAACCATTTCTTTTTTTCCACAAAGTTTCTACATATAACATGCTTCCTGCAGAAGTTTGTAATTCATATCTTCTAGCGCAAATTATAATCAGGAAACATTATGACTTTCTCCAACAGAATAATAGTTTAACATTATTTTGTGAGAAAATAAGTATGTTTTACTCAGTAAAATGAGTTTAAAATTACAAGTTAGAAAAGTTTATCTAGTTGTTTCTGTATAGCATTAATTTGGGTTGCTTTGTTAAAAATTTATTTTATTTTTGCATCAGGGTTTCACTCTGTCACCCAGGCTAGTGGTGTGGTCACAGCTCACTGCAGCCTTGAACTCCTGAGACTGCAGTTGTGCACCACCATGCCCGGCTAATTTTTGTATTTATTTATTTTTCTGTAGAGACTGGGTACTGTCATGTTGCCCAGGCTGGTCCTGAGCTCCCGGGCTCACGCGATCCGCCCGCCTCTGCCCTTCAAAGTGCTGGGATTACAAGTGTGAGTCAACAAGATTTCTTTAAACCAAGGTTAAGATAAAGAGAAGGCACAGAATTTGATGTATTTTTGAATAGTCCAAAGTAACTTTTATTCTCTAATTAGTCGCCTCATGACTTTATTTGAATGAAGTAATGAGAGGCTAATTAAACCAGCTTTTAAAAAAAATATATTTTCTTCTCTTTCTCCAGGCAGTGGGTCACTTGGTGGCACTGCAGAACACCTGTGCTTTCCCTGTGCCCCATCACCTTCCCAGCTCCTGAGCTGTAGCCATCTCGGCTGCACCTGCCGTCAGAGGGCAGCTCCTCGGGCTCCTGCTCCTGGGCTGCAGGTGCTACCTCTGTGCAGAGGGCTTAGGAGGAGCAGTGAGCCTTCTAACTGCAGCAGTCCTGACAAAGCACTTTGTGAACCCCTCCGGGACATAAGGGCATCAAACTAGGAACAAAAATAAAGTCTCGACTGTGATTTGGCGATTTTACCACATACAAGGCCCGAAAGACAATTAAGATAAGAAAAGACAACTCTCTTGCCAGCAGGAGTATGATTGTACAGGAGTCTGAGTATACATCAGGGCAAGCCAAGAGACAGGGAGAAATAGAAAAGGTTCATGCAATTATGAATATGACCTGGAGGGTGTTTTGGAATTAGATTACAACAGGAACAGAATTAATGCCATTTTGCAACAATTTAAGAATTATGTATTTGAAGGAACTCAGTATTATCATGTTATCCAACATTATCCCAGTTGCTCATAAGACTTGCTAATAACCTGGATTGGGGGTGGAGGGTTGAGGGATCTAACGGAAAACATCTGTTAAAATTGACTATGATAATCATGTCTTGTTTTTGTGATCTTGCTCATGAGACAGTCTTGAAAGAGAGAACTGAGTGATTATCCAAGTAAATGTGTATTTCTATGCAGAATGTAGGTGTGTCTTGACTTTGCATTCCAAAATAAAAATGACTGATCTTTTCCATTAGCACAGTTTGGGTCAGCCTAACTGCCAGCTTTCATGATTGTATTTATTTATTTTCCCTAAGGAGATACAGGCACTTTGTGGGACTTCCCAGGCTGCTGCAAAATGATGGATGGTTGGGCTCTGTCTAATCCAAATGACACGG
Source organism: Colobus angolensis palliatus (assembly GCF_000951035.1). Classification (NCBI taxonomy): domain Eukaryota; kingdom Metazoa; phylum Chordata; class Mammalia; order Primates; family Cercopithecidae; genus Colobus; species Colobus angolensis. The sequence continues at coordinate 1,934,535 of NW_012117154.1, forward strand.
TGTGTCGGGAGCGTTGGTAATCGTATCCTGCCGACCTCAAAGCCCACTGCCAAAACATCCACAGCACAGAGTTTTGGCAACTTCACATAATCATAGCAAAAGGATTACAACGTGAAAAAACAGGCCCTGAAATAGCTATGAAAAGGGCCAATTCAGAAACCGATTCAGCTAGGACGTTTAGGCTAGCGCCTTCGCACGGTCACCTTGTATTTTCACCTCTTGAGTTGCCTTCACCTGGACTAAGGTTGGCAGCATTTGTGAGGCAAAGAAAAGATGCCCAGGGAAACTGGCTCTAGATTATAGAAATAAACATTCTCTTCAAGGGATAGCCAGCGATATCAGGCTCAGGACTCGTGAATCCCAAGCCACAGTGCCCAGGTAACTCTGATGTAGCAAGATTAAAGCTGTCTACCTAGTGAGATCTCCTGAAAGAGAAACCCCATGGCAAATCTAGAAGTTATCCCTTGTTTCGGTAAAGTGAGAAATTGCAGCTATCCATGACACTTTATTTACCAGTAATAATACAGTTTGCATTATGAGCGGTAGCTTGTTCACCATTCAACAAATGTTTTTTAATCACAGCAGGAATTAAGGGTGATTTGTGACCAGGTGCTGAACTAGAATTTCTCAATGACAACCCCAGCTTCCTAGGCCTCTTTCCATTCCAAGCATAAATATGGAGGCTCCAATGTGAAACCTGGGGTCCTTCTGTTCCAAAAGGGGCTAGAAATAAGAGAGATGAGGGTGAAAGAAGGACCTGCAGAGGCTGATGCCGTCTGGGTGCCAAACATCCTATTTGCTTGACTCTCCCTTGCTCAAGTTCCTGGACAAAGTAAAATTATAACACAAAATCCACAACATTTAGCACATGTTTTCATTAAGCAACTTTAGTCACTAAAAAAAGTGCAAATGCAGACTCCTGTATAAATCTGATTTGCCATGCTAGGCCAAGCTTATTTTATTACATACATTCTGCATTCTAAGAACTAATAACTTCATATTGTAAACATTAAGCATACAGAGTTAAAATTCAAGGCCACATTATATCATTGATTGTCTCTTTTGTCGTGTGTCTTTGGCTGGCCGAGATCAACTCGTAGTGTATAAATGCATAAGTTATATAATTATTATATAAAAAGGGGGGGAAAAACATTGACTTGTATACTTCATTCTGACAAACGCACAGCGTTCGCGACTCAAAGGAAAACTGGAGGCCGCCTACCCAAAATGCCTGCGTGATTTCTGATTGTGGCAGCCAAGAAGGCCATCTCTTACCTGACCCTGTGGAGAACAAAGCCCCCACATAATGATGAGGTCCTGAATGTTTCTCTTAAATATCAGACAATTCCAGTTAAAATTTTCATTTGACAAACAAAGAAAGAGATGCACATTTTTGTTTCTGAATTCTACTACTTCCCCTTTCTACATTACGCTGTGTCCTTTCTCCTAACACTGGATTTGGTATAACACTGACTGCATGAACCCTCAAGTCTCCGTAACTCATTGTACACAGTCCCCAAATGTCCTGAGTCCAGTCTTCATTGCTTGAGAAGTTTCTTTCCCAGCCCTGGTCTCCTCCTTCTCTGCCTCCTCCTCCTCCTCCTTCACCCCTCTGTCTACGATCACACGCTCACTCTATACACATCCTCAGTCCCACCTTTTAGTTCACAGTCCCGGCAATACTGTAAAGGAGTTGGAAACTTTGGGTCATCTTCACAGTTTGAGAAAGCTGACAGCTGTCCATCAAACGGAATGTAATTGATTTCAACCAAAACAGCACATACCGTGCAGCTGCGTATCAATGTCTGTTGATGGGCCACAGTCTCTCTCATGTCTTTTCTCTTGTTTTTGATATGTTTCTATTTTTAAATACAGGTAGTTTTCCTTAAAATGGCATTATAAACGGTATGTTAGGTCAAAACTGTGTTGTTTCTATTGCTTTAGTTTCATCCCAGTTTGCATTAGCGGGATTTTAAACTCTACTCTAAAGTTTATACATTTCTTAAGACCACTTTCTTTGGCACTTTGTCCTTAAGACTTCATGCTTCTACATACACTGTCTTTTACAAGGTCAGTCCACAGATATGTCCATATTTGCGACATTTTTAGCATCCTCCTCATTTCTGTAGTAAGACTTCAGTAACTCCCTCCCAAGAGTCTTTGGATCTCTTCCCCGGCTTCCTTCCCCAGCCCCAGTAAAGCTTTTTTCATTCCTCTTGAGGCACTTTTGATTCATGTTCTCCGATAGAGTTTGTGGCGATGGGCTGGTGAATGTATGCTGATGGGAAAGGCCTCCATCAGGCGTTTAGTAGTAAGTGCCCAGATGAGAAGGCATATGGCTGGCGGGGAGCCTAGTGTTAGGGTATATACCCCCAGTTGGTGAATTCCAGTATGGGTTTGGGGCAGCAAAAAAACTGGAAGATGTCACAGGGAGGGCTGGAGGATGGGGCGCCACAAAGTTCATCTTCTGTGGGTGGGCGTGATAGGAGCCCATGTACGGGAGGTCTGAGGGGTACTTGTACAGAGATGACTCCGGGGGGTGGGGCTGGAGGGCCTGGGCGATTCCGTGGAAGTCGAACTTGTAGGCGTAGCGCTTCCCGTGGACCTTGGTCATGATGTTCTTGTCATAGTAGTAACGGAGGGCGCGGCTGAGCTTATCGTAGTTCATATTGGGTTTGCTCTTCCGCTCTCCCCAACGCCGGGCCACCTCGTCGGGATCCGTCATCTTGAACTCCCCGTTGGTGCCTTCCCAGGTGATGCAGCTGGAGTTGGAGCTGTCCGACAGGAGCTCCAGGAGGAACTGCCAAAGCTGGATCTGGCCACTGCCTAATGAGATCGGGAGAGGAAGGAAAACTCCAATGAGCACAGGTTCCAGGGGAAAGAGGCCCTTTGTGATGAGGGAAGGAGGTGCTATTGGTGTGTCGCCCACATTCCCTTCACCAGGCCTGTCCGTCCATCCCTCAGCTGCAGGGGTGAGGACTGCTCTCACTCCATGGCCACCCATTTCTCCAGAGAACTGCCCTTGCCTTAACAGAGCCACCGCCTCACCCACCCCCAGGTATCCCACAGCTCGTGGACTGAACAGGGTAACATAGGCTGGCCCCCTTGCCTCAAGGAAAGACCAACTCCATGAGGCTATTCAGGCTCCAGCGCTCCCGTGGGATTGGGCTGAAACAGTGTCCAGCTGCAAGGAGGCTTGGAGGAGGCCAGAAACTTCCTTAGCGCTGCACCTGCCCTGTGCTTCTTCCCATTCTCTCTCTCCTGAGAACATGCCGTTAATCATTCACCTGCATAAGCAGCCTTACCCCAAGCTCTGCATCTAGGGAACCCGAGCCAGGATGATGGTCTAACAGATTCAAGACCTAGATGGAATGCAGGGAATTCATATGGGGCAGAGTTCAGGCTGGTTCCATCCATTTCTGACTTCCTTAAAAGAACAGCCAGATCAACCTGGTGTTTAGAGGATGAAAGAGCTGTATTTTTTTTTCCTATTTTGTGAAGCAGAAAAGTACTGTTATGTGGATGGCAATAATGACTTAATGCCATTTATATTGGCTAGGTCAAGTAAGATAATAAAAGTTAGATTTAGGAAATGAACTTCTAAAAGTTTATGGAAAAAATTGAGAATGGAAGTAAACATCATTATTTCTAACATAACATTTTGCTGGCGCTCAGAAAGCAATTCTGTCAAAACTTTTCCTAGAACAGAATTAACCCACTAAAAATGAGGAAGTTTAGAAAAAAAAAAAAAAAAAAAAGCTGGCTCTTTTTCAAACCAGATCACCCAGTTCCAGTATTTGGGCAAGGGCATCATAATGGAAACCAATGCATTGCCTGTGCCCTGCAATGCCAATTGTGTCAAGCAGCATTTCCAGAAGAAAAACCCCAACAATGAGTGATTGCAAGTCCCCTTGGGAAGCTGAATGAGACTCTTCCTTTGTCAAAGAGATCACATTTAGCTGGGTGGACAAAGTCAGAATTTTCTTGATTTCACTGAGAACATATAGATATGGCTTTGTTTTATGAAATTCAAAGAAAAATCTAGGCACATCTAGCTGCTATGTCACAATACTTGAAGATAATTTATGGCTCCCTAGAAGACAGCAGCATGTACATATTGACAATAGTATCAGTACCGAGAGAAGCTGAGCTGTGCTGAACATATTTCAGAAGCGTAAGAATGGATGGTAGGTGGGTCTTTCCTCCCGAACTCCAGTTATAGCACTGCCTTAGACTTATTACCAAAAGATTACCTTTTATTATATCATAAGTAATATAATTCAATGTGATAAAATGATTAAAGTAACTTTAACTGACATCTACTCAGGGAATTAATATAATGTAAAAATCAATTTTAAGATCGTTTTCTTCTAAATCCTTGCCAGCCTCCTATATGTATCGCCCAACTCATAAACCCTTCTTTGCATGTTGGCTACATGGAAATGGATATTTTTGTGAATTTATCCATACAATAGCACTGTGAGAAAGGTCAGCTTTTTCTGAATCTATTCTGGAAACTGCTCATTTTTAGTCTAGCAACACATTTGAAATGTATTAACAGCTTGTAGCTCATTGCAGTGGAAGCCTTTGCTTTTTCAGAACCACATATACACACTGCTTCCAATCAAGTTTCGTTGCCTGCAACATTTCATTAATATGCGTTTAGAAAAGACAAAGAATGGTATGGGAAAACCATATGGTCTTAGTATATATATTGTAACCAAAAAATTACAACTTGAAAAAAATTCCATAGATGACCTGGGAATAGGAAAAGGCATGGAGTTTTGATTTAACAGTCTTCACAGATGCTTCAATATAAACACATACGGTTGTTTGAAAATAAATATTCAGCATCAACTTTCTCCCATAGAGAAAGCAACTCCACAGACCTGCCAAAATCACACTCGGAATCGACTCAAACCTTGGCACTGCCTCTTAGCAATTTTTCCCTCACCCACTTCTCTTATAAACATGTGTAGGACAGAACCAGTGGACAAAAGTGATCTCATGTCTCTCCTACTTCTGAAGAGTTAGAAAGCAGGGGACCTAAATTCATGGCAGCAAACTCAATGCCCAAAGGATGGATGAGCTAATTTCTCACTTGACTATTTTACTCATTAGCCATAAAGACACAGGGCTCAGGACTGTGAGCATTTCAAGGGAGGGTCTATAGAAAGAAGAGATCTGTAAGCAAAATTCATCAGCTTTCAAAACTTGAAAGAAACCTGGAAATGCAAAATCAATGAATGTTTAAGTAAATGGTAGAAAGCATAACATTATGTCAAACTCATTAACTGTTAAATTTAATATTTGTAACGAAATTCACTGCATTTTGCAGTGTGTAGAACAAATTTTCTCACCGCAAAAATTCTCAAAAATGAAAAATGGTTGTTAAAAAATTGTCAATGGTAAAGGAGTTATTCTCAGTCATAAAATTTTAAGAACAATTTTTAAATTCTTATTTTACTTCCAAAACAATAACATTTAATGTGTGATGAGGTGCATTTTAGAATATAGAGATTTCAAAACAAGAATGCTTAGGGTTTAGGAAAGCCTAAAAGTGGCTTGGGTCACTCATGGGCCAAACCAGAGTTTACAAAGAGAAGCTCTTGAAAGACAAGAGCTTTCACTGAGTAGCATCACCCAAGAAAGGTAAACCCTTCAGATCTATTTTTGTCTTACTCTATCTTAATAACATCCTTGCAATGTCAGTAAGGAGCAACTGGTTTTTTCTTAGGGTAATTACCAAAATAAAACAGATTTGGGGGTAAAAAACAGTGGCAGGCAGCACTGCCCACCTACAGAGAACCCTGTGGATGAAAGGGAGTGGCTGTGGCTTTTAAGAAGACAGAAGGCACTCCTTTAATTTTACAGAGGAAAGAAATCTCCTAATACTGTTAAAAGAAAGGGAGAGAAACAGGGTAGCAAAGGCGTACACACTGAGCAAAAATGGGCAAAAAAACAAAAAACAAAAAAAAAACCCACAAAACCCGAAACGGTTTACAAACCACAGAGCAAAGCAGAGAGCTGCAGGGTGACTCAGCAGCTGTGAGTCTGGTGGAAACAGCGTCGTGGTGCAAAGCCCTGCAGCTGTCAGCTGATGAACAAGGGCAGTAAATACAGTCGTGAGGGGCCCCGCCAGTACCATGGTGGCAGTGGTTTGACGCCACTTTCTCTAGAAGCCAGGGGTGGTGCAGAAGATCCCGCGTGCATGGCCTGGACCCTCTGCAAGGCAGCAGGTGTGTCCTGAATGGAAGTCTTTGCCCGGAGGCTCAGTGAGGCTCAGGCATCACTTACTGGAGGGGGAGAAAAGCATGGTGGTAGGGAGCACCAACTTTGGAGTTGCCACTGCCTCAGGTGAATCCTGCCTCTGCCCTTTGTGGGCCCTTTGGCAACTCTCCCAGCTCTCTCTGCCTCAGTATCCTCATCTGTAAAGTGGGCATGATGGTAACAGTACTATCTTGCAAGATCATGGTAAGGATGAACTCAGTACATAAATGGTCTTGTCATAATTTCTTTGGGCTGAAAATCAGAGTTTAAGGAAAGATAACACTCCTCTCCTATAGCCAGAAATGCCTAAAGAAAGAGAAATACTGTTCAACCGGCCTTTTGAACCGTGAAGAAGCTTGAAAAGGTGCTATTCTTGGACTGACTGATATCCTCTGAAGGCTTACTGTGTGTCATGCACCATTCTAAATACTTTACATGTGTTGATTTATTTAATCCCCACAGGAATCATGTGATTAGGCCACTGGAGAATTGAGGAAATTGGAGCTTAGAGAGGTAGACTGACGTATTTTTCTCAGCGCCGGCAAGGGCTGAAATCCAGACCCTAGGCTGCCATGCTTAATCACTGCACAAACTTGCTTTCAGGCCTGGTTTATGCACACCTCTGCAGCCTCCCCAGGTCCTTTCCATGTTGTCGCCTCCCTGGGGGGCTCCCACTGGAGGACTGCACACTCCCACCTCCTAACAAATGGCAAAACATCCCTAACCTGGTCTGTTGTTCTGCAAGAGGCAGGATGTATTTTCATGTGCACCGCTGAAGAGTGTTTCGTTAGCATCAAGGGAGCCTCTGAACATAACCCAACAAAGCTCTTTCATTAGAGGAACCATGTTAGATTCTCAGCTGCTCTGATGGCACGTAAAGGAGCTGTGTTGCTTATAACCGATCCATGATATCAGAATGCAGAGACACACTGTTCTCAGCAGGAAAAGTGATGTCCAATGTGCACATCAAATGAATATTTGGGATAGAGATGTTGGGATGATGACATCATCTTGTGCATTCATACCATATGATGCAATCTTTCCACTTAAAATGAGGAAAAGGAATTTGTATTGTATGAAAAGCAAAGACAGCAATTTGTAAGTGATGAAGGATTTATTTATCAGAGAATAGAAAAATAGAATCAAACAGGAAGAAGCATTCTCATTAATACAAAGATAAAAGATTCTGGTTTCAGGGGAAAAATTCACATGAGCACAACAGACACAAACCTAAGGATAGATGGAGAGAAAGTCGAATTCATCATAAACTAAATGAAATAAACCTTTATCTTAAAGTCACTTGGCTGCAAATCAAAGGTAGGATTTTGTCATCTTCTCCAGGCCTTTTAAAAAGAGTCTTAATGGTATGAAGCGCAGTCCTGTTTCCCCAGGCCTGTGATGAGTTTCCAGTCTCGTTGCTCTGAGCTCAGGTCCCTCTATCGACAAAGGGCATCCCCAGGCTGCTGGGCCCAGGGCAGGTGTGGTGTTCCCTTGTGAGAATTGGCACTCTGCTTAGGAGCAAGTGACTCTGGTCCTGTTCTACAAACAAGCCAAGCAGTACCTTTGGGCTGTGACAATGTGGTCATGGACATATATATTTCATTTGGCCAATGTGTTAGTGCAAAGGCCAGTTTAGTCTTCTTTGGTGCAGCTTGACTCTTTCCTCCTCTTCCTTCCCGACCTCAGATTCATCGCCTGCACCTAAGCAGTTATTACCCTGAAAGGAAATCCTTGCTTTCTATTCTCACAGTCTGCATTTTGTAAGACCTCCTCTTCCCTTCATACTGAGTCAGCCACAGAGTAGGGCAAGAAAACAAAAGCAGACTTTGGAGACAGAGTTAGGTTACAAATCTGACCTCCCTTATCATTGGCTGTGTGACACAGGAAAAGTTACTTAACTTCTCTGGACTTCTAATTCCTCTTCTGTAGGATGGAGATAGTAACCTCCCAGGGCTGCCATGAGGCACAGAAGGGACCACAGACATTCTATCGGGGGCGTTCTGCGGTGTGGGAGCTGTTTGATTGTTATTTCACATGATTGTATTAACATTCCCAGAGTGTTTCAGCTTCCGTCATTTTCTTTTTTCTAATCTATCCTAACATTGCTGCCAGATCAGTCTTCCTGAAGCATGACTGATAATAATCATCTCAAAACACAGTGATTATTTGTATTTGAACGGTTATATGGCAGAGTTGCAAATGAAAAGCTGAGCAGAAGGCTGAGAAGAGACCACAGCCTCAGGAGCCTGGGCTACTAGATGAAAGCCAGCATGAGCAAAAAGGGCCTGGGGCTCTGTGTTTGGGACAATGTTGTAACTCCCTGTGTCCATCTCTCCAGCGACCGAAAGCTCCCTGAGCTAAAGGACTATATCTCGTTATCCTTGGCATTCATGTATGCAACAAATAATTATTGAGCACCTAGTCTAGGCCCCAGGCTAACTAGTTTTCTTTAGATTTTCAGCTGTAAAAAAAATTCATTGAATTCATTAACATTAACCAAAATTTAACATCAAAAATACAGATGCTCAAAAATGATAATGTTTCATGTTTTCAATGTGTAGATTCTCTTGCAGGGATGTACACTGATTAAATCTGAATTATTCCATTTCCAAGCTTATTTTGGCCTCAACATTTAGGAAATATAATTCCATCTTTGCTTGCAATATACCTGTAACATCTTGGCATTTGAATCTGCAGCTGGGAATATGCAGCATAGGCTACGAATTTCTGAAGTTGGTGCCAGCACAGCTGGTTCTGATCCGAATACAAACAAATAAAACTATGTAGTTGGCACTGAAACACTAGGACAGGTGACAAACCTTAGCAATGCACTGGTTACAAATGGGCTAATTAAGAATCTGCTCTTTCTTCTAGCATTGAAGTTCAGAAACAGACCATCGAAGATGAGCCTGAATTTGAAGTCCTGTGGTTGTATTAAGGCTCTCTTTTAAAAAATACTAGTTATTTTATCTGCTTGTATAATGGTTGAATTGTGTCCCCTCAATTCCCTATGTTGAAATCTTAACCCGCAGTATCTGAGAATGTAACCTTTTTATGGAGATAAGATCCTAAATAAGGTAATCAAGTTACAGTAAGGTCATGGAATGGGTATTCCAATCTGACCAACGTCCTTATGCAAAAGAGACATTTGGACACAGCGACTGACACACACAGAGAGATGATGATGAGAAGAGACACGAGGAGATGATGGCTATCTGTAAGACAGGCAGAGTTCCCAGGACAGATCCCTCCCTCACAGCCCTCAGAAGGAATGAAACCTGCTATCAGGACACTCTGATTTCAGACTTCCAGCCTCCAGAACTGTGAGACAATAAATTGTTGTTGCTTAAGCCACCTAATCCATGGTGCTTTGTTACAGCAGCCCTAAAAAACTATTACAGCTTGGATTAGGTTATAATGTTCTTTGCTGAAGCTGAAATCTTAATTTATAACCTGATTCATTTTTCCATTAAGGCAAATAATTCAGTGAGACCTAAAACTAAAATTTGTTCAGTCGAAGGAATTTCTCACCAATACCAATTTGCTTTTCAAAATAGCCACTGCCAAAAAGGTAACTTTGTAAGAAGAAAATCATCAGCAGTTTCTCACCTGGATTTGCAAGGCGGCTACTTGTTGGTCCAAGAATCTGATAAGGATCTACAGCAAAAAGAAACAAAGTCAAATCCTAGACATAGTTGTGACATAGTATGATGTGACTTCAGACGTAATGCCTGACTCAACTGTGTTTTCAGATTTCAGAGCTGAAAATGTCCCCCAACTCCAAATCAACTGCCTCCACCTCTTCTATGAGAGAAGATGTCACACAGCATCTCAGATGTCTTGCTAGAGGACTCCTAGTTGGTGGCAGGGCTTGGATTCCATCCCAGGATCCCGACACGTAGCTCAGGGCTCACACCAACCAATGACATAAAGAGGGCAAACATGTGCCAAGCCCCATCAATCCAGGGCTGTGCAGGCTGTGTTGTTCGGGCATGGAAAGTAAAATTTAAAAAAAAAAAAAAAGGATCACAAAGAAGCAGCCTGTGTGCAAGTAGAATGTTTTTTTCTATATTTATTGCATAGTTGGGGACATGTTTTAGCACCATCTCAAGTCACCTTGTGTGAGTAGGCTGATGACTTGGGCCCTATCTTATGTATGGAGCAGTCAAAAAGAGGCAAAAAATCATGTTAACTTCCATTAAAAAGTGATGCATTTTAGAAACGTGCTGCTGAGCCTGAATCTTCTCTTATGCTTATTCAGATGGCCCCTGAAACATACCTAACTGAGGACGCTGGTCTTCAGTTTTGGGCACTGTGGAAGGAGATGGTTGAGCAGCTGAAAATCCAGAAATACAAAAGGCAATTAACTGTAACAGATTTGGTCACGAGTCTTTGATGTTGTTGCAAAATCATTCTATCAGTTAATGTAGTTATTAACATAATAGTCTAAATCAGAAGCATCTTATGGTAAGGAAAAATTTTCCTTTCTAATGAAACCAAATGTAAAAACATTGTAACAAAAAAAGAGGACAGTCCCAATTATTTAAAAAATGGACACCTCCCAGTTTTTCCAAAAGTTAAAAAAAAAGAGAATTTGGGATGGCTTACCAAATAGATTACAATAAATCATAGTCCAAGATAAACACATAAAGGGAAACCATCAGTCAAATAAAGTAAAGCCAGGGATACTTTTAAGCATGGCCAAGATTCAGGAAGTCACCAATTATTTACTGTGTACTCAAACATCCCATGAAACATGCGTTTCTGAAGGTTGAAATACACTACATCATTCCTTTATTTTTGTTATGAAATTTGTGATGACCCAAATAGAGAAAGAATCACTGCAGTTAAAGATCAATTGTACTCTGTTGTCAATGGAACAAACCCACCACGTGTGTTGCAAAATCACAGATTAACCACAGAAATTATTATATACCCCATCAACAGTCATCAACTGCCTGCGACATGAAACTCAGGGCCATGGGAGCCAACACTGTACCTTTTGACTGGGGCGTGGGGTGGCCGTGACCGGTCCAGGCTGATCTCCTGGGAGGCTCATACGGTAAATCTGTAAAGACAAATAAATTGACTAAAAGATCAATCGTGTAATTTTTATAAGAGATGTTTTGGTTTCTTATTTGATTTTGCATTTATTAGAATAAATTGTGCGCTAAAAAATCTGGTAATCCAAAGAATATCCCATTAGATTTGAGTTTCATTTACAAATTAAAATTTCATATATGATAGGGGTCTAAAATTCTCACCCGTTTATCTGAAAACTCTCATTGACAGATTCTCCCAGAGGTTGCCGACTCTTCTAATTTCCTACAATCGTAAGTCAAGACCCTAATAAAAGTTTCTTACAATCTAGTTCACCCTGCTTCCACTGGGACTGATCTACATCTGTCTCTTTATTATCTTCATGACTCATCCAAAACACAGTCTACAATTTGGATAAACCAGCCCATTTTTGTTTGAGGTCCGCCCCTAAATCAATCAAACGACATTCAGCTTCTTTTTCTTCTTGCATCTCCTAGGAAATGCCTTATCTTTTTATTTGCCAGTTGCCTCTCTTAGCCAACTCTCATTTTCCCTTTATAATCTCATCAATTTATATTAAATTACTCTTATCTGATCTAGTGATTTTCGTAGGCAAATGTCTCCCACTTCTAATGTTCTAAATAAATTTAGAATTTCTCTAAAATGAACTGCATGAAACGAATTACAGGACTGAAACAGTATTGCTCCCACAGCACACTGATGATGACCTTCTGAGGTTAAGTACATGCCAAACATTTCTTTGTATTTATTTATTTATTTACTTTATTTATTTACTTTTTTATTTATACTTTAAGTTCTAGGGTACATGTGCATAACGTGCAGGTTTGTTACATATGTATACTTGTGCCATGTTGGTGTGCTGCACCCATCAA
>NW_012117154.1:1952262-1984344 GCF_000951035.1 Colobus angolensis palliatus
TGAGATGACCCCAGTACCTCAGTTGAAAATGCAGAAATCACCGGTCTTCTGTGTCGCTTGCGCTGGGAGTTGGAGACTGGAGCTGTTCCTCTTCGGCCATCTTGCTCCGCCCCCCTCTTTGTATTTATAAAGTAGTATCACTTGTCCCATAAACCTTCATTTACCTTTCATATGCAAATTTAGTAACTATACTTCTACATCCTCAGTGTGAGTCCTATTAATGATTATCAAAGCATTTCAAGTTTGTTTCACAAATATATTCCAGAAATCTTATTATACATACTTTTGCTAAGAGGGTATATCTAAGGCTATTTCTACATGCAATCTTATTACATAACTGTTTCAAAATTATGTCTTCTTGAATTGCTGGGTCTCAGTTCAATGTCATGTGTCATTCTGGGCCAAGTGAAGGCCATGGCCAAATATCTCGGCACGTTCTTTGCTGCCAGACACCAGGAGATGGGTACAAAATTTCACATAGAGGACAGGACAATGCAATTGTTTTTAAGCTTCTCTTTAAACAAATATTTTAATTTTGTTTAAAACCAGCAATTTGATGGGTCAGTCTTCAAAGAGCTTGACTGTGTTGCAGAAGATGTGTCTCTTCCTATTTTCATATCCCAATGAGAATAGAAATGATAGGCAGCATGAAATTCAACAAAGAATCTCCTTAATGCATTTGGTCTGTTTGGCTGCAAGCATCTTTGCTACTAGTGTGGTCTATGAAATCCTACCCTTCAGAGCTTTGGAGAATTAGATACTTTTTCTTTTTAAACTGCTGTTACTCACTCTTCTCTCTCAGTTGGCATTTTTGCATTTTTGGACCTAAATCTTTTCCCATCCAGCTCCTCAGATTTTCACATTTCTGGTGTTGGGGTTACACATAGGAATTAAATCTGCAGCCCCTAACAATTTACAACTGAATTTCAACTCAAGTCTCTGGGAACACTCTGCACATGGGTTCTCAGTCAGTTGCATTTTGTAAAAAAAAAAAAAAAAGCCAGAGTTTCAATTTGCGAATTGTCTCAGAAAGAAAAATCTACTCATGAGGCAGTCCTAGACACATCTAGCCTAATTTAGGAGCAGAAAGGCACATTAACTAAGGCCTTCTATTTACCAAATGAAAAACAGCAAGATAATACAGAAATATGTTCTAGATCTCTGTTTCTCAAAGGATGGTCTGTGGACCAGCAACATCAACAATACCTGGGAACTTCTTAGAAATGCAGAATCTTACTCAAGACCACTGCATCACAATCAGCACTTTTTTTTTTTTTTTTTTTTGAGACAGAGTCTCATTCTGTGGCCCAGGCTGGAGTGCAGTGGCGTAATCTCAGCTCACTGCAGCCTCTGCCTCCCGGGCTCATACCATTCTCCTGCCTCAGCCTCCTGAGTAGCTGGGACTACAGGTGCCCGCCACCACACCCAGCTAATTTCTTTTTTTATTTTTAGTAGAGACAGGGTCTCACCGTGTTAGCCAGGATGGTCTCGATCTCCCGACCTCGTGATCCACCTGCCTCGGCCTCCTAAAGTGCTGGGATTAGAGGCGTGAGTCACTGCACCTGGCCTCAGAATCAGCATTTCTGGGTGACTCTGGTGCACAGTGAAGTCTGAGAAAGCCTGCTCTAGACCATTGCTCTTTTCAGGAACTCTGTTTTCCTGCAGATGATTTCAGTAATGCTATCTAGAGTGTGCAAAGACAAACTAAAACATGGTTGAAAGAGTTCTAGATGGATTGCTTTTACCCATGGAATAAGTATGCTAATGGAACTGATAGAAGGCATCAGTAGGTTAGTCAGATACTACCTTAAACTGAAAATTATTGCTCATGAAATGTGACTGGGAAAAAAAATTAATGCCTAACTACTACTCCCAAAATATTTTGAAACTCTTTATTCATAAAATCCTTCTTAGGGTGTATAACCACATCCCATCCTCCCTTGAAAATAAGTCATAACTTAACACCAAACAGAGTTTACTTTTCAGCCAAGTATTTGAGACACTTATATGAACAATGATTAACATGTTCATAAACATATTGCCATGGAAGATATGTGGGCTTTTGTTTTCTCCCATGACATTCTGGTTCAATGCTTCCTTATCGGCTACTGATCACATGCTGTGGGCCCTGAGTACTCCCTGTGGGATATGACATTGGGAAACATTCAACTCAGGCTCCCTGAGATGAGGGACAGCCAGGGGTGACTGCTTCGGCAGCTACACTGTCTCAAAGCCTCAGTAGTTCTGCTCTCGACTGCTTGAAAAATCACCCCTCCATGTATCTTTGCTGAATGTCCTTTGTTGATAATAGAGCATTGGACTTCCAATAAGAATACATTTTACATTTAATTTTTGCTGATCATTTCAACACCCTCTCCATTTCTCTTTAACTTTGATCTTCAAGGTCATGAACTCATATGCTTGGCAGAAGTGCCCATGTAAGGGAAGGTTGCTTTCTGGCACTGGTTCTGCTGTTTTATCTGTAAGAGACTGTGTTTGAAAACTGAGCTTTATAAAAGTCATTGCATAGGCAGCTTGGTTGAACATAGATGTACATTACATTACAACAGTATAAAAAATGGCGTGAAGCTACAAATAGGGAGTTCGGCTAGTGCTGACTCCTATACACGAGCAACTGTGTTGATTTCCTGGTAGCTGGGATCAGCTTCTCATTCTGAATGAGACTCCTCCTCCACCACACCCTTTTGAAGACATCAGTCAATTAATATAACGTTCTGGCTACTCTTTCCTGGAGGGCTAAGTTCAGCCAAGTTTTACATTCTCCCTTCATCAAACTCACTGAGGAGGAACCTCTAGCTCTTGCCGCCCCCGCCTACCCGCTCTATTTTTTAAAGGGCAAGAATGTGGATCATGGAAGAGCTCATTCTCATTCTGCAGGATCCACACCATATCTGCAAAGCAACTCTGGAGGCTCCCTGGCTGGGCTGGATGGGAAAAGATGAGATTTGTCTGCTCTTGAAATTAGATGCTAATGGGGAACACAAATTAGGAAGACTAAGAGCTGCTGCTGAGAACCAATCTATAAATGTCTGTGAAATGGAAAAAAAAAAAAGTTTGAGTCAATCTTAACATGATTAAGTCGCCCTCTATTTTCCTCCAGATCTTCTTAAAATTCTATATCAAAGGCATGGAGATTTGGAAACATTTTGCATTCCCTTCTTGCCTAGGTTTGCAGATCCCTGTGGTTATATAAGAACTAAGGGGAAGCAAAGAATGCAGTGTTAGCCATTTGCTAAGATACAGGCTTTACGTAACACCTGACTGAGAGGTGCTATGCAGTACTTGTATCGTCTCACTATGCCTAGCTGTGCTGAAAAGCACCAGGCTGTGAGCTCCAATGCAGGAATGGTTTAAGATTCCAAGAAAGCCCTGAGGAGCAGCAGCTTCAAAGTGGAAGCGAAGGCTGCATTTGCAGGCTTAACTCTCTAATCTCTTTTGATAACACCCCAGAGGCATATCATAATATATGGGTTGTCATGGGGATGGAAGAGGAAAGGATGGGGTTGCAGAACATCATCCTTGGGATAGAGCTGAGCTTTTGCATGACCTGCTCCTGAGAGGACAGGCAGGGTGGCGCACTGTGTAGTTAACAGGGGCTTGCAAGATTCTGTGGATCTGTTTTTGCCACTTTTTTCCCCTGAGACCTCAAAGGGCTATGGCTCCAAAAGAAGTGGATTCAGCAGAATCGAAGGGTGTTTGCAGAGGAGGTACAGAAAGGGATTCTGGTCACAGTAACTGCAACAATGTAAGAAACACGTGAAACATAAAATAATCATCATAAAACAACAGAGTGTAACATGATATGCCTATGGGTTGATACTTATGAGAGTAGAGAAGACTGTCTCAATGCTAATTCAACAAAGTGGTCGTGAAAGACAGTAAATCTTGAATCAGGAAAATGTGGGAAAACACTAGGTACGGACATGCAAGGAAAAGGGATGAAGTTTGGACAAATGGCGGGTGGTGGTGGTGGCAGGGCACGTCCACATGTGGTCCCCTGTGAGGTCAGTGAACAGCCTCGGCCAATTGTGTAGGGAGACTGAACTGACACAGCAGCGGTGAGACTGACCTGACAGGGAAGCAGTCAGGGGGCTTTGGAATAAATGATTCATTTGGGAAGGTGGGCCATGAACAGAATAAAAGGTAGATTTGGGGCTGGGCATGGTGGCTCACGTCTGTAATCCGAGCACTTTGGGAGGCAGAGGCGGTTGGATCACGAGGTCAAGAGATCAAGACCATCCTGGCCAACACGGTGAAACCCCGTCTCTACTAACAATACAAAAATTAGCTGGGTCTGGTGGCATGTGCCTGTAGCCTCAACTACTTGGGAGGATGAGGCAGAAGAATTGCTTGAATCCAGGAGGCAGAGGCTGCGGTGAGCCGAGATTGTGCCACTGCACTACAGCCTGGTGACAGAGTGAGACTCCGTCAAAAAAAAGAAAAGAAAAGAAAAAAAGAAGGGAAGGGAGACTGGGGCAGTAACCCAGGGATGGGCTACTCACAGCGGGAAGGGAAGGAGGGAAGGGTGGTGAGGAAGAGCTGGGAAGGAGGATGCAGCAAGACAACACACATGTAGAGAAGGAGTCTCTGTAGAAAGGGTGTGGAATGCCGTCTAATTTAACCAGTAAACCCTGAACACCATTGTCTCCTCTATCAGGGACTCTATAATGAAACGGCCACCATGCAGAGAAGAGACAGATTCTGGTCTAAGTAGAGTTGCTACCTAGGAGCCTGGCTTGCTTCATGGTCAGCATAAAAATGCTGACCGGTGTTTGGTTCCCTCGGATGTGGGATTAGACAAAGGGTGTGGAAATGAAGATCATGGCACAGCAAACCAAGAGTGGAGGAGACAGGGATTTGGGGTCTGTATCCCTAAGGACCTTGAAAGAAACAGTCAACAATCACCTTTCTGAAAGTAGTCAGGTATCCACTGACCACAGGGATATCGTCAGATTCCCAGTGACCTCCCTCTGGGACTCGCGCAGCTCTGAAAGTTAGTGAGGCAAAAGCTTTTCCCTCTCAGCCATCAAAACGTTCATTCTCCAGTTGCAGGTTCACAGCTTTTATCTCCACAGGACCAGTACTTTAAGGTTGATCGCTTAGCAATGGATGACCCAAGGTGTATAACTAGTTCTTATATCCAAGGTCAAGCCCCTGAATAGAGCCTACAGTAAACAGTCCTCTGGCTTGTTCAGTCTGCTTTAAATTCTTTACAGGTCAGATACCAGTATTTGTATTGGTTCTCATAATCACAGTAGGCAGTGGTCAAAAGAGGTTATTTCAGGTACAAACTGAGTTTCGAAAACATACTTGACTAGTAGTGGAGCTGTGGAAGTGTGCTGTCTCCCAGATCACGCTCAAATCATGGGCCCATGGAAAAGCACCATCAGAGCGGCATGGGAGGTGTCTAAGTTTGCCACCCTTGCCTTCCCTGGGCTGGGCAGAGAGGGAGTCCCAACCAACATTCTCACAGCCACCCTCTTCTCCATCCACCTGGATGGGTCATACCTTCCAAATCCACCATGTCCTAAAATGTGAAAACAAAGCAGCTCCACGACCCACTATCTTAACCAGGTAGCATCAGTCAGCTGGCTTGTCTGATGGACAGGTTGTGCCCATGGATTTGGCCAGTGTTGTGATCTTTTAACACAGTTTGTAACACTAGCTCACAACCCCTGGCTTTGCAACTCAGAGGCACCTATGAGATGTCTTAACATAAACAAACAAAAACAAAATTAAAAAGTAAAAAAAAATTTTAAAACCCCAGCCAAATGTTTTGGAAATAGTTTTTTTTTTTTTAAGTATATATGGAAATATTTTTTAAATGCTCACAGAATTACAAAATCTGTAGAGCGTGAGTCAGACGTGAATTTCTATTTTCCACTTGCAATACACGGGGTGGATTTCTTTAGGACCAGTCTTGTAGACTCTAGGCACTGGGTTCTGCCCATGTTTCGATGGCCTGTGAAATCTCTTACATGACAGAGGTGACTTACTACCTCTTAGTACCTCTTAGCTAAGCCTTTCTATCATGTTGCCCAGGAGCGAGACAGCAAACTTTTTCTCTGACATTAGAGCAGAGAAAATTGCCAGCCTGAAGTCACTAGGCAGTAACCAGGGCAGTGTCAGGATTTGAACAGCCTGAGAAGCTTCCTCATTCATTCTCTTTGGCTCCCTGGGCCCCCAGTCTTTCTCATTAGAAAGGAAGAGTAGTTGCCAAGCCCAGATCTTGAACCAGTTCAGACTGAGACTTGTGTATTTCGGTTATGTGATAGAGGTGAAAGAGGAATCACCTGAGTTTCATATGAATTCTGGAAGCATGTAGGAAGACGGATAAACCATCCCACCACCCTGAACACGATGTCATCAACCGTGAGGCTGGTACAATGATATCTAGCTTATGGGGCTGCTCTAAGTCCCAGGGAGGTGACAAATGCTTAGGGCAAGCTATACCCTTCTGTGAAATGCCCTCTCCCCCTGCTCATTATTCACCTGGTAAACATCTAATTCCCCTTTGCCATGTGGCCATTCCTCTGGAAAGCATCTTTATGCCTTTCGTGGGGGGTTGAGTTCCTCCCCGATCCTGCTCCTACAGCCTGTATTGCTAGAAGTAGTGCCTCCACCGTAGAACCTATCACATTAGGGGAAACATTTATGTGTACATATCTGTCTCTCTGGCTCTAGGTCACTCTACGGAAACATCTAGAACTGGAGGCAAAACATTTTGGTTTGTTCACTGTCATACCATCCGTGGCTGGCCCAGAGGAGGCACTCAGCAAATGAACAAGCCAAGCTGAATGAAGAAGTGAACGTTCTGAAGACAGGAAGCTTACTGAAGCCTGGTTCGTCTTTATATTCCTAGAGTCTAACATCACGCTTGGCACTAATGGGCACTTGATAGATGTTTATTTTTGCATGAATGGCATGTAAATTAATTACCTAATTAAATCATCTGGAAGACAGGCAGTAAGATTCAGATGTAAATACTACTGATTGCATGCTTCTGCTCTGCAAGACTGGCTTCTTGTGACATACTGAGAATCGGTCACTGTGAATCTGGGGAGTGTCCTTGTTTTGTGCTCTTCCCCCGAGGAGGGATGGATCCTTCCGCTAGTTCAAAAGTGGGCCTATTCCTAACTGCCAGGCATCCCGGGTGCTTTCTTTGCCCATCTGTCTTTCTGAAGAGCTAGTTAAAGGGCTAATCTGCTCTTAATTCCTTTAGTGTGGTCTTCGAATGAAATGGTTTGAGTGGGTTTAGTCTCCAGATAAACAGAGGCAGAATAAGACTGTCTGGGACTGGCTTCAGCTCCGGGATCAGCTCTCTCTGTATCGCGTGACTTAGGGCATGGATCTCAGCAGGACATCTGGGATGTCTCTCAATGAAGAGATCACACAGGGGTGTTTTCGTACCTGGCCTAGTTGTAATTCTTTGCGTAGCTTCAGGATATACTGAAGTATTTGGGAAAATAAAAGCTGCACCCCCTGCAGACAAAAGGAAAGACAAACATGTGAAGGTCTTTTGTTGTGGTTGTCGATCTCAACATCAGCGCCAAATCTACTTTTCCCTGTGACAACAAAGGGAAGAGACCTCCTCAAACCGCCATCAGCGCCAAATCTACTTTTCCCTGTGACAACAAAGGGAAGAGACCTCCTCAAACCGCCTTAACAGAGCTCCGGAGAAATGGACAGGTGCGCGTGTCAGATTCTCAAGGTGGAAGTGAAACTTGGAGCCTTGGTGCACTCCTGTGCCCCATTTGCTATAAAGCGTTTTGTGTTTTGATTTTATAGCTTCTTGATGAAGCCCTATCTGTGTCCCCCTCAATCCCACTTCCCACTGAGCAATCTCATTTTATTAAAAAACTATATGGTACATGTTTTATTTTTCAATAAAAACCCGTAATATATTTGTATATAGTGTATAAAAACGCTTAATATATTTTACGTAGCTCTTGGAAAGTAGCACCAAGCAATTATAAGTATTTAGCCAAAGAGTATATGGATTTTATTAATAATTAATCCACATCTCTAGTCAAATGCGTTTTCCCTTTCTCTCTTTTGACCAAAACTCATGTTGTTAGCTGAGAAAATTCCCTTTTCAGAGTTCAGTCCATTTGGAATTTGTTGCCCTGTTCATTGGTTGCTTCTGTGTTTAACAATAGCAAAATTAATAAATTTGGAGCTTTTTTTGAAACTTTCACTCCATGGTTAAAGAATTCCTAAATAAATTTGAAAATATAAGAAATTGCGCATAGCTCAAAGGTGTTTCCTAAGAAGGGGAAGTGACTTCCTCTAAGTTATTTGTTATTTCTGGTCACAAGGTCATGAATAGGCTGATGTGTGCAACCAAAATTATTGAAAAAGTATAGTACCAACTCGAAGCAGGTGTTTTAAAACTTCAGATTAAAAAGACAATGTTTTGAATATAGAAACATTGTCTTAAAAAGACAATGATGTTTTGAATATGAAATTGCTCATTTACCGTGATAATTGAGCAATTTCACTGTAATACTCAAACCGGGACTCAATCACATTTGATATTTTAAAATAAAATGGCAAATATTGGGAAAATGGCTGTATTTCTTCTATGTGAGGGCTGACCCTGAGTTAACTGGCTGACTTGCAAGGCTTCCTGGCACTTCCTGTCTCCATCCCTAGTCCGGGTGATTGTAGAGGGTCCCTGCAGCTAACAGAGTGGGGTGAGCAGCCGGTGGCCATGCTTCTGGAACTGTCTCCATCAGGAAGGAACAGATGGATGTGAACCAGGAACACATTCATCTACAGAAAACCCAGCCTCTGCTGTGATTGGGAGGTGAGGGAGGAAGGTTAGCCAGGATGAGGCATGGTGTTAAACCCTACTTAGGCTCAGGCAAAATAAATACATAAATAAGTCAAATGTACAGTCAATGGTTAGAGATAGAAAACAGGCATTTGGTTAGTGACTAATTTCATATTCTCCAAAATCAGAGCAGAGGTTCCCTCTGAACAAAACTCTCACAATGTTACAGAAATTCCCTCCTGCCTTTTGCAAACACACAGTCTGTAGGAAAACAAATCAAATAGCCTAAAAGTTTATTGGAAAGGAAAAAGAAAATTCCAACTTATCCTAGCAAATATTTCTTTAAGAATAAAAATGGAAGAAAGTGAAGGAGGCTGCTAAGGGCCCTTTTATATAGAACATGCTTTTAGTGTCTACAGAGTCAGCACAGCGAATATATTGGGACTAATAGAAGAAGATTGTAATCTGGCAAATGTGAGCTAAAGTTATGGCTAAAGGCAAATTCTGCATATCTCCTGGTTAAAAAAAGGAACCCTTTGATAATCAACCTGGGGTGTGTGGGAAGCACTCAGAAAACCAAAGGGCTTCACCTTCCTTTAGGCTGTGGTACCTCCTAAGTATTGGAAAGCATCCTGAATCATCTACCTGCATTCTGTCTTCCTGACACACGCTGACCGGTTTCCCATGGAAGCATGCAACCTGTACATAAGACCCTATGCTCTTGCTGGGAGGCAGGGGTGGGGCCAGCATTACCTGTGTTTCTAGCATGCATTAACCGTGGAGAGTTTTGTAAGGCTTTATCAACATCATCTGAAGTCAAATGTGGAAGAGGAGCTACAAAACAAAACAAAAAGTGACATCAAAATGAAAAAAAAAAGAGAGAATTACCTTTCTTACAAAAAAAAAGAAAAAAGAAAAAGAAAGAAAGAAAGAAAACCATTCCCCCACTCCCACCCTAACATCATGGGCAGCTTATAACTATTTCCATCAATCTGCTACTTGTTAGCATGTTAAAACCTACATGGGGGCCCGTCTTTAATTCAGGGAAGAAGTGGTTGGGATGCCAGGCAAAGCAATGGAGGAGAATTTACTCCACCTCACTGTCACACTACTTCCTTCTCATCATGCTGGACGCTGTAGCAATTAAAGCATGCAGCAAACATTCTGGATTCATGCCAACATGCCATCCCTTTCTGTCAGGTTAAGCCCAATCACATGACACAAAATGAAAACTTCCCTTGTTCTGTGTTCAAGTTAGAATATAAAGTGGGGCTTCGTGTAGCTTTAGGGAGAATAATCCCCCTAATTCCTACTGAAGAGGAGCCTTTCCTTAATGGTTCTATTTCAATTTGGGGTATCATGGAGACTAATGTGTGACCAGTTAATGCTTCCTTTCCCTTTGACATTCCATCTTTTTGGTCGCAGGACCCTGGAGGAGGCCGCTGAGCATGGAAGTGAATTTTGGCTTCTCCTGAGAGTGCTGACTACTTCTCACCAGGCGATGTGGCCAGGGTGTTGTTCCCCTAAGTCATCGCATACCAAGCGTGTGGTTCCCTCAGGTCCCCAACGGGAACTGGACGAGGGCAGGAGGATGCTGTCGACACACCTGTTTGAACCCTCTGAAGCTCAGGTCATAAGAACCATAGCCACAGCCATCTATCCTTGGAGGAAGGGGGCAGCTTACTCTCTCTGAGGTAGTGGAGATGTGAGAGAAGGATGTCGGCGTTGTAGCTGGGGGTGAGCCTCTGGAAGTCGTCCTTGGTCATCTTGCACAGTTCCTTCCCGTCGATGTTCTGGAATAACAAGATGTTGACGTCTGGAAGGCCATATTCTTTCACCGCCCACTCCAGCCACTGCCGCACATGGTCTGTACTCCATAGCGTAGGATCTGAAAGGGGTGGGAACAAATTCAGTCAATTCCTGAAGCCAGGTATCTGCGTCTTGGGGCAGATCCCCATCCACATGGGATTTCTGACCAGCTGCCTTCCACAAGCACAGCCTCCAACCAGCCTCCCTGGCTACCCAGGAGAACATCTTGGGGGAAAGACAAAAGCTGCCTCACGTCCATAGATCATTGTTTTTAAAGTGAATAGTTCTGGACTCTTGGGATTATTTACATCACATGCCCTCTTTTTTGCTCAATCTAAAGTTTCCTGTAGGCATGAGATTTTAAAAATTCTTTTTTCTCATTTATGTCCAATTTTATTTATTCATTTGAAAATGAGTAAGAATAAGAGGAAACTTCCTTTCCGTAGAAAACTACTGGTATATTTATATGGAAATAAGAGTAAGCAACACATATCAGGAAGGTGCTAATTACAGATCATAACAACAACAAAAAATAACAGTATTTATGCAAAATACTGAAAAACACTGACCACAGAATCGGAAATGAAATATAGATACACCAAGACTTTAGCCCCTCCTATGAGCCAGCATTCGTCTCAGAGAGCTGTCTGTTCCAGACTTTTCCTGCAGGGTGTTTGGTTTTGCAATTAACCAGCACCTGCAGGAGTGGGGTTGGTGAGTGGTTTTTGCATTGCACAGCTGGCCATGGCAAGCACAAATACCCCACAGGATGCAGGCCACGTCGTCACACTCCACTGCCACCTATGGGACAGGGAGGGCAGGGCCCCGGGGAGAAGGAGCAGGTGATCTCCAACAGAAATGCCAGCCAGGATGTCCCATGGTAAATACCCTCAGTGGTAGGATCTTCAGAGTGTGGTAAACGGGGCGGCTGCTCCCTTGGGCCCCACGCCTAGAAAGACACCTGTGCAGAGAGCTCGAGCCCTGAGTTCTAATCCCACCATTTCTCCACTTTCTGGACCTTGCTGTGGGCAGCTATTTCTCCTTTCTGTGTCTGTCCCACCTGAAAACGAAGGGCACTGATCTCAGTTCCCTGGACAAGTCCTTGGGGGTCAGGCATGCCAGGATGTTCCAATCCTCTTGAATGAAAGTCAGATGTGGGAGTCACATTTGAGCTAATACTTTCAGATCCTTGTTTGTCTGGTCCCACTAATATTTTAGGCTACTCAAGAATGGAGCATGTAGTATGCTGCTGAAATACATTTTTAGGTTTACAGAGGTAAGCCACAGTAATAGTGAGAAACAGCCAGCCAGTCATACACCCAGAGTTCTCTTCCTCTCCCTCCTTTCCTCTTCCTTCCCTCCCTTCTCCCTCCCTTACTTTCCTTCAGCTACAAAGATGAAAGAAATTATTGCAGGTCCAGTAGAATCTACCCTTCCCATTCCATTCTCCTGCTGCAAACACCTATCCTGAAGTTAGTAGCTAGTGGTTAGAAGTAACCACTATCCTGAAGTTAGTACATGGATCACTCCTATACATATTTTAATATTTTTACCATTTAAACTACGTATATTGTTTTGTGTTTTTAAAGTTAACATAAACGATATCTGATTTGCTATTGGCACTCAATGTTATAATTTCAAGATGTAGCCAAGTTAATACACAAAGATATACTCGATCATTAAGCAGCTCTTAGGCCTCCCCCATGTGAATAGTCCCAATTTATTTAGTGAATGTCTCCTGCCCATCTCCCCGCATACGTGTGAATGAGTCCACATTGGCCCACGGCCTGGGATCCTTGTTAGAATCACCTGGAGAGACTGAAAAACTAGTGACACCTTGTCTCCCCAGGGAGACTCTGTTTCCATTAGGCTGGAGGGCAGTTGGGTGTCACAGTTGATAAGAGCTCCCCCAGGTGACTCCAATGAGCAGCCAAGGTTCAGATCATCTTCCCTGGACCTCACTACTCCAAGTGCGGTCCTCCAACCGGGCAGCATTAGCATCACCTGGGAGGTAATCAGAAATGCTAACGCTCAGGCCCCGCCCAGACCTGCTGAACCAGAATCTACGTTTTCACATGAAACTTGGGGACACGCTGGCCTCGGCTGAGTACCTAGATACGGGATTCTGAGTTACAGGGCACATGCATCTTCAACTTGACCAGCTAGTATTGGATGTCTACCAATATAAACACCCACATTTTCACTTAAAAATCAGTGCGCAGGCCGGGCACGGTGGCTCACGCCTGTAATCCCAGCACTTTGGGAGGTCGAGGCAGTTGGATCACTAGGTCAGGAGATCGAGACCATCCTGGCTAATACGGTGAAACTCCATCTCTACTAAAAATACAAAAAAAAACAGAGCAAGATTCTGTCTCAAAACAACAACAACAACAACAACAAATCATCAGTGCGCAGAACCTGAAGACTAAAGGAAAAAGGAACTCTGTTTTGCTACAGAGAGAATATCAACAAAAACTCCAACGGCAGTGATGACAGAAAAGTGTACATATTTCTTTGTCATTCAAACACTTGGAAACATGTTAGTCTGTGAAAACTGAATGTAGACATGGAAGGTTAATGTCATCCAGTTCATTGAAGTTCAGATGACTCTTTGTCATTGGGTGAGAATTTGGCTTTCAGAGATAAAATGTTTCTTTTTTCATGACATGTCAGAATTCCTCTTTCTACAAAAGTGGATCATACTGAGGTCTCAGGGCAAGTTCTCGTTATCTTTGGTTCTGTGCAGAGGATGGTTTGCTCAGCCCTCACAGAGAGAAGACTCCCCCATCCTTCCTATGTCATTCCTATAAGTTCCATCCTCTGATCCTAGTCAAACCCACCTTTTTGTTTTTTTGTTTTGTTTTGTTTTTGTGTTTTTTGCTTTGCTTTTAACAAAATGAGAGGACTATTTTTTTTTTTTAATGTAACAACTGTATTTCCTAGAAATAAGTTCATTCTGGGAATAGATTTTCTTCTCTTAATGGCGGAACCGGATATTCTCAAAATGATACATAAACATATTGTCTGAAAGCCACTGGGTTTATGTTAAACTGGTGAAAGGAGAAGTTTAATCTCTCTGCTATCCCGTGGTGTGCCCCTTAATTGGTTTCATTCATCAAGCCAAGGGTTACCATGGCCCACTCAGTTTTCCTTTAAGGGAATCAGGTGCAAGACCCCAGAGACCAAGTCCTCAACCTGTATGGTTCTTAGCTCTACAAGTCTCACTTTGAGTTGGTAAAAGGTTGCTCTGGAGTTCTGGAGTTCTGCCAGTGTGAGTATAAATCACTACAACCTTTCTGATGAACAACACAACAGTATGATACAACAATACAATCAAACGTCTTTAAATATGTGCAGATTCCCTGACTTAAACATTCCATTTCTAGAACTTTATCCTAAGGAAATAATAGAGGATGTGCGCAATTATTTATTGTCAAGGACATTCTTTGTAGTGTTGTTTGTAATAGCAAAACCTTGGAAACACCCTAAATGTCCAGCGAAAGAGAACTAGTTTTGTAATGCGTTTAGGAATGTTCCCGTGATATTTAGAGACTAAAAATTACACTGTTGAAATATATTTATCGATATGATAAAATGTTCAAAGTAGATTACATTTTAAAGTTTCAAAATATTATTATGATACCATTGTATTTTGCAAAGATAAATAAATATCTGCGGAGAAAGAAATTCAGAGGGAGATACAACAAAATGTGAACTGTTGTCGCTGAGGGAACGGAGATGGGGAATTTTAGATTTTTCATTTTCACTAAACTATATTTTCTCATTTTCCTATAATAAATATGGAATACTTGGGTTAAAAATTATTTATTAAAAAAGTATTCTCTATTTTTCAAAACCAAAACATGGTTTTACAAAGGGCTTACATATATATATAGTGTATATTATATATACTTAATGTATATTATATATATACTATATATACCGCCTATATATAATATATGTGAAAGTACTTTTTATAAAATACTTTACTTTATAAAAAAGTATAAAAATAAAAGTAAAAAAGTATAAAAGTTAAAAAAATAAAAATGAAACTATACAAAGCATTTTATAAAAAGTATAAAAAATAAAACTAATACTTTATAAAAATGTTTTTATAATCATAAAATATATAATATATATAAAATATATACTTACATATATACTATATATACTACCTATATATTATATATGTGAAAGCATTTTTATAAAATTCCTTTCAAGAGTATAGTTTGTTTCCTTTGTATTTTGTTAATACACATTGCTTCATCCAAAGAGTAAAATGACATGAAGTCAGAACACTCCCATATCCTTTTAGCATTTGATCTCCACACCTCTGCCCTATAAAGTTCTAAGCAAACAATGGTAAAAACAAAACATGGCCTCTTGGGAGAAGGAGTGAGGGCATTCCTTTTCTCCTGTGCACTCCCACCGCTGTCCTGGACCCACTCTGGAGGGTTTGCAATAGAGGACAGTTTGCAGGAGAAAAGCCCAGATTCCCCAGCATGAAGCACACAGTCCTTTGTTCCATGGGTCCCAATGTCTTCGCGGGTGTCATTCCCAACCATTCCCCCTCCATCCTACATTTCCTGAGCCAATGCCTCCATGCCTGTGTCACATGCCATCCACGCCTGTGTCACATGCCATCCATAGTGTTAAGGGCAGTGAAGTGATTACAAGACTGAAGACCTAGTCTCTGCCCACACTGAACTCCGCCTCCACTACTTTGGCCAGGCAATGATGCTGCAGCTAGAGACGATGGTTTTTAGAGTTCAGGTCAGTGCACTGGGTCCAGGCTGTCATGTTTTGGCCCTAACCTTTTAACTCCATGGAGAGCCCCAGTAGTCTCTCTAGTCTCCTGCACAGTCCATGGTATCTCAGCAAAGCTTTATGGCTTCTGTCATGCCGGGAATCAAAGAAAGGGGCTCACGAGTTCCTATGAGATTCAGCAGGCCTGTCTTCCTTCCTTCTTGACCCCAACCACACACGTGTAGGAGGAAGGGAAGGGGACTACAGCATAAGCCCAAGTCAAGGCATCCCCTTTGCCTACATTTAGGTGCGACTTTCTGCCCTGGGTAGAAACACCTCTTGCCTCCAGGTAGCAGCGTGTTTGGAACCTGTCATTTAATTTCACAACTGGACCTCATTTTTCTCTTCTATAAAACAATGTGAAAAATTTCAGGACCTGAGAAATGACTCAAATAGGATAAGAACTAGATAGATTTAATTCAAGTAAAAGTTATTAAGTATTGTGCCTACAGCCATATGCACCAGTACTATGTGTCCAAGACCAACAGAGACACTAAGAATCCACTGAGAGAGGCAGCTATGACCACAACCACAAAGGAGAACTAAGACTCCGTGATCAAGCCGGGTGCGGTAGCTCACACCTGGAATCCCAGCACTTTGGGAGGCCCAGGTGGGTGGATCACCTCAGGTCAGGAGTTTGACAACAGCCTGACCAACATGGAGAAATCCCATCTCTACTAAAAATACAAAATTAGCCAGGCGTGGTGGCGCATGCCTGTAATCCCAGCTACTCAGAAGGCTGAGGCTGGAGAACTGCTTGAATCCGGGAGGCAGAGGCTGCAATGAGCCGAGAATGCGCCATTGCACTCCAGCAGCCTGGGCAAGAAAAGCAAAACCCTGTCCGCCCCCCCCCAAAAAAAAAGAAAAAAAAAAGAATCCATGATCCAAGCAGGAAGTGGAAGTGCAGAGAGGTAGCACCAACCAGGAAAAACGAGAAAGGCTTACCAGGAGAGTGAGCTTGGATTAACAACGAGGATTTTGACAGAAGTAGAGAGAAGCTCTTTTGTTCAGGGGAACCACTTAGCCCAGCCTCATCCTACATGGGCATGAAATATCTGACATGTATAAGAAAAAGGGAGAAATTTGGTGTGGCTGCAGTGGAGGATTTCAGAGAGAGCACAGCAACATACGAGGATGGGGATGAAAGCTGGGCTCAGATCAACAAGGCCCTTGAGTATCTTGCTAACAAGTTTGGATTTTTATTTGCAGAGATTTCAGAGTAATTGAAAATTTCTGAGAAATTTTTTAAAATCTTAACATCAATCACAGAAAATTTGGTGACAAAAATAAAAGACATTATTGGGAATCCAAATACCCACATTTGGATTCTTATTCAACCATTTACTAGATGTAAACGTCAACCTCTCTGGAATTTGTTTTATATTTTTCTGTGGGTAATTAAATGAAATGTTAAGGGAATAGAAAAGTAAATGAGATAATGGATGTGAAAGCACTTTGCCAACAATAACATATTGCAAAAAAAGAATGCATCCACACACTTGATTTTGCATTGCAAACTCTGTTAAAATGGAATAAGAACAAAATCTATTATCGCAGAGGCAGCCTCTTCCTTAAGACACAAAAGTCCAATTTATCATTTTATTTTAAGAAACTTTTGGAGGCGCTTCTGTCAGATGAATCATAAGCCATTGAAGATAAGCTGTTCATTTTCAGCCTTCCATTCCAATTGTTTTGAAAACATCTGTGTCTTCATTCTACATTTCATGGACACCAAAATGGTAAACTATCATGGCACAGGCTAAACAGGAGAAGCCATCACTCTCTGAAGCCTCTTATTTGTATCTTAAGTTACATGGTTATTATGAAATCTACTTCAGTAAATTGGAATTTAAAAAATAAAAGTAAACCATTACACACAGAGTTTCAAAGTTGTACTGTTAATGTGCTCTGTATGTGGGATGGGAGTGGGGGTATAAGCAGTGGGAGGGAGGGAGGGAGGCTGACATTTTTAAAAAATATTTCCATGAAACAGGACTCTGACCTAGTAGAGTTCCACTGTTGCCAGGAAAATATTGAGTAGATATTTAAATCTGGCAAAGGGGTACTGCATTGCCAAAGACATACTGTGCCTTTGTGAAACAAAATGCCTCACACAGGCAAACATCCTATTTCAGAGGCCCCTCTAGAGAAATGAATAAAAGTAAGATTAAATAAAAGCCAAACTGGCGATAATGAAAGTCCTGAATGTTATTTTTCTTAAATAATATCAATGAAAAATATTGGCTTCCCAAAAGAAAAAAATTACTCTTGGTTATGAAAAAACATCAAAAAATAAAAACTAAAATGTACCTCTAAGCCATATCACAAGCCTAGTGAGGTGTTTATAAATCCAGGCCCTGGGCAAGTCAGCCAATCTGCTGTCCAAGACACTCACAAGCCTGCAAAAATAAGATTTAACATCTTGCATCCTCAGGAGGACAGAAGTTACATTTACAAAGCAGGCCCAATAGAGAGAACTGGCTTAAATCTGAGCAATGATTCATTCCATCACAAATGGAAATTTGATCTCAAATAAAGAGCCTACCTCAAGGCTGTTTCTGAGCCTTTTAAATTTAAATTTCTAACTTACATATAGAGTTCATTTATTGTTTTGGTGTTGATTTCTAATTTTATTGCACATTGCCCAGTGAACAGAGTCTATATGAAATTAACTTTTTATTTTATTTTTTTGAGGTGGAGTCTCGCTCTGTCACCCAGGCTAGAGTACAGTGGCATGATCTGGGCTCACTGCAACCTCTGTCTCCCAGGTTCAAGTGATTCTCCTGCCTCAGCCTCCCGAGTAGCTGGGATTACAGGCACCCACCACCATCCCCGGCTAATTTTTGTATTTTTAATAGAGACAGGGTTTCACCATGTTGTCCAGGCTGGTCTCAAACTCCTGACCTCAGGTGATCCACCCATCTCGGCCTCCCAAAGTGCTGGGATTACAGGCGTGGGCCGCCGTGCCCAGCTGAAAATAACTTTAAAAAGTTCCGGTTTGTTACTTTTTTAGTGGCCTAGTGCACGGTCAATTTTTATAAATGTTCCTTGATTGCTTAAGAAATGCATATTCTCTAATTTGGCAGTACAGAGTTCTAGAAAAAAAACCCTTGGTAATGTATTATTTAATTTTAATGTCACTGATCCATCAATTACTGAGAAACGCAAATTAAAATCTCTCACTAAGTGGATTTGATTCTTCCTTTTTGCAGTTCATTACATATTTCAAGGCTATGTTATTAGGTACATATAAGTTTATCATTATTATATATTTTTCATGAATTTCACCTTTTTTCATTATGTAATGACCCTCATTTATATCCAGTCATGCTTTCTGCCTGAAAGTATATTTTGTCTGCTTTCTATTTCTATTTTTGTCAGCTTTTTTAAAATTTGATTTTGACTAGCATATCTTATTCTGGCAGCTCTCCATCTTTGTTTGTGCAAGATGTTCTTGCAAACAACCCATAACTGATTGTGGAATATTTTTTAGTCTAGTCTAGCACTCTCTGTCTTTAATGGCAAATTTGGTATATCTACACTTATTATTACTGATCTGATTTTTACCATCTTACTTTGTGTTTTAGGTTAAACTTTGTCCATTCTTTATTTCTCCTTTGCAAATGTCTAATCAGATTGATCTACTTCACTTCATTCACCTGTTTTCTTTGTTTGTATTGGTTTGGCTCTTTGACATTCTAGTTCTCTTGTTAATCTTTAAACAAAATCTAAGTTTAATCATCGAATTTATACTTTTCCTAAATAACGCAAGTAATTTAGAACGCTTATACCTGAATCATCCATCTCTGATTTTACATGACAATGTTCGCTCATATTTTTACCCCACTGAATTTTCTACTCCCTATTTAGGAGGCTGTGGTTGTCATTTTACAGCCATTTCTTTCTAGATCTACCCTCACCTTAATCAATTTCATTGCTCTGATTTCCTTCCTGTATCTCACTCCCTTCTTCTAGGATCCATTCTTAAAATTAAATCTTTTGTTATTTTCTGAAGTGAGGTTCAATTAGCAACAAATTCTCTTTTTGACTCCTTCTTTTATGTTCTTCCTTAATATTTAAAAAATCTATTTATTTTATACTCTTTATCCAATACTTTAATTATTTAACCTTCTTGAGGGTTTAATCACGTTCGTTGTTTCTGTTAAATCTTGGTCGGGAGAGATTCTTTCTTCAGCTGTTGTTTTGTAACTCGCGGGTGGCAGAGTCATCTTTAGCAGGTCTCTATCTGCAGGAATCTGTACAGCATAGGTTGAAGACATGTCTCTCCATGAAGATTTCGTATTTACTTCTGCCAGGTTTCCCAGATGATCACTAGCCCATGACCATTTTTCTGTATTAATTTCTCAGCCTGAGAGTTCCTGGCACATATTGGTGTGTGTACGGGGTGGGGACTTGGGTAATGACAGGCTCAGTTCCGACTCCCTGCTTTGTGCAAGCCCAAGATTTCATTCCTTGCCCCTAGTTGACCTTTAAAACCCAAATCTCTGCATTATAACAACATAAGACAACCAGGTGTCAACATAAGAATGTGCTGCTCTGTTCTATTCTCACTTTCTTCCTTATTTTAGTCCCTAAGGAGTTCACTGACTTTCTTCCCAGTTCAGCTGTGCATTTAAAAGGATATTAAACTCTATGCAGCAATTCCAGGTGTTTTGCAAAAGGAATGTTTTTCAGGTCCTTTTATAGTAACCTCTCTATTTTACTAGAACCAAGAGCCCTCTCTGCATACTTCTTACCTATTTACTTTGACTAGTTTTCATTTGTAATGCAGCCATCATCCTAACTCATGTTATGCTTTACTTCATTCATTTATTCATTAATCAGTTGTCAAAAATTACTGATACAGATCGTATAATCCTCTGTGAAAGATTCAAAAACGGTAAGAGTGCCTGTCCTCAACTTGTTTGAGAATCTACAATTCTGTGTATCTTATTTTAAAATACATGACTAAATTATTTTTGTGAGGCTCTAAACACAGCTTTGTCATTCTGACACCCTGATTTATTCCTCTGGATGAAACCATTCTCAACGAATCATCTTGGTTTTGGATAATGATCTTTATTGTTCTTTGTTTTCTTTTATTGTTGTTGCCTCCCGTTAGTTATTCCATGACAACACTGCGTATGCTCATCATGTTTTAGAAATGGAATGGCTTGATCCACTTAAAGGTTTCTCCCTGCCTGAGTTTTCTTTCTTTGTATTATCTTTAAATGTTGCTATCCCCAGAGTTTCATCCTTGGTCTACCCCTCACCTCTCCCCATAGATATCTTTGGACATTCTTATTTGTTCTCATGTTTGAACTACAACATGCATGCTGTATTATTTTCCTAGGGTGCTGTAATCAAGTACCACAAAAAGGGGTGGCTTAGAAACAACAGAAATTCATCGTCTCATAGTTCTGGAAGATCAAAGTCTGAAATCAAGGTATCAGCAAGGCCCTGCTCCGTCCGAGACTGTGGATAAAATCTGTCCTTGCCTCTTCTAGCTTCTGGTGCTGTCCAGCAATTAAATGTTCCATTGCTTGCAGTGGTATCAGTTCAACCTCTGCCTGTCTTCACATGGAGTTCTCCCTCTGTGTTTCCATATCATCTTCCCTTTTTGTGTGTCTACATCCAAATTTCTCCTTTGTGTGTCTACATCCAAATTTCTCCTTTGTGTAAGGACACCAGTCATTTTATTAGGCTCACCCTAATGACCTCATCTTAACTTGATTAAATCTGCAAAACCTCTATTTCTAAATAAGGTCACATTCTAAGGAACTGGGGGTTAGGACTTCGGCATAGCTTGCGAGGGAGGCACAGTTTAATCTGTAACAGGCAGCTGTGTCTGCCAGTCTGTATCTTGAGTCCCCAGG
Source organism: Colobus angolensis palliatus (assembly GCF_000951035.1). Taxonomy (NCBI): domain Eukaryota; kingdom Metazoa; phylum Chordata; class Mammalia; order Primates; family Cercopithecidae; genus Colobus; species Colobus angolensis. Next base: position 1,973,551 of record NW_012117154.1, read on the forward strand.
GTGCTCTCGCAGATGCCAGACCCAAATATAAACAGAAGAGCTGCACTTTTTATCCCAGGTACTATTTAAGCATGTCACACATATCGTTATATTTAATCCATACAGCACCACATGAAGTAGGAATTACCATCATCCATATTTTGTTGATGAAAAACCTGAGAAACAGCAAGCTTAAGTAACTTCCTAGATCCCATAGTTAGTACATGGCAGAGCTTAGAACTCAAATGCTGTGACTCCCGATAAAGGACTTTCCATCCTGAGCTCTGGGCCCACCACACTGCCTGGCAGGTGTCCCAGAAGCATCTTAAACACAGGATGAACCAAACTGAAATCACCTGTTTTAAACATGTTTTTTGTATATTCATTAACACCTACCCAGCTGCTCATGCTAAATCTAAGCTGTCTTCAATTCCATTCTTCTCTCTGACTTTCAAGAAAAACAGATAACATCATTAGCACTGTAGAAATGTAAAAATCAGCCCTGGGCAACACAGTAGATTATTTTGCAAAATTCCCTCTCCACCTCCTTTATTTACTTAAGTCTTATTTGAAAAGGCTGTTGCGGAATGTCTACAACAATTTAACAAACACATTCTCTCATCCCATTCCTGTGTTCTCCCCTGGGTACTTCTGTCAGCACAGCTTATTAGGAAGAAGAATCCAGACTCTGGAACCAGAAAGAACTGGGTTTGAATCCTGGCTCTTCAAATGATTGGTTGTGACATCTTTGGCAACTCTCTTAGTGTTCCTAGTTTTAATTTCTTTACTGTAAAGTGAGAATGATAATGAGTACCTACATCATAGGGTGGCCGCATGATTTAAATGAGAGAATACCTTTTTTACAAAGTGCATGTCCAAGTGCCTGACAAGAGTGCATAGCAATAGATAGCAGCTGTCACTGCTTTTTAAAAAAATGATGATTTCAGCCTCACATTTAACCCAATGGTGGTTTCCTCAACCACTATTCAGCTGATAACTTTAAAATACATACAATAAACGTCGAAGTTAGCATTTCTATTTTCGTGGGTTTTGTTATTTAGTTGTTCGAGCATAGCAGGAATTTAAATAGAAGATTAAAGAAGCACGTCCCATCATATCGACAGAGTGGAAGAGATCCTCGGGTGTGTTCAGGGATGCAACAAAGAAAGATGAAGACACAAGTCATTTCACCAACAGGTTCTTACTAGGCCTGAGATTAGGCTCTGGTCTCATCTAGTTGTGCAAGTGTCCCTGGGACAGTCATTTCACCTCTCTCAGTCTTGATTTTCTCATGATTAAAGGAAGACTGAACTTAGACCACCAAGAATCCTGCAACCCCTGCGAGTCTGCGATTCCCGCTAGTTAGATCTAGATTACCGTTAACTCAATAAATCACATTTACTCTCCTCCACACCGAATCCAAGCGCTGGCTGTGTTGTCTGGTGACTGAGAACACGAAAGGCATGATCATCACCTCGCTAAACTTACAATCTAATAGAACAGACAGGCTTATTAATAATTCACGCAACGAGGACTGAAAACATAATATATCAGCCATCAGGGCTTGGTTGGAGGGTATGTGCTATTACTTGTTAGTCACTGGCTTGGGAATGTCAATATTTAAGGAGGATCATGTGAGAACTATGCAGCCCTCTACCACTCTGAGAACTCAAGATCCCTTCTTTACATGAAACCAGACTGCCGAAAACTCATGCTGGGTGGCTGTCCTCCACCTCTGCTGAGCTCTTCTCTAATGTAACTCAGCGCTCATAGAAGATGTCACAAGAAATAGGCTGTGGAAATGCAGTGCTGCAACTGTGGCAGGAAGATGGTCGATGGTCGGGTGTCTACAGCCCCAGTGGCCCCAAGGGGTCCTTCTTTCAGGATTCTACACTGAGCTAAACATTGCCTTCCCTGTGAAACTTCTTGTTTGAAAGGAAAAATTATTTCCACAAATAACTCTTTTTATTTTGGCTGCCAGGAAGCTCAAAGCCATACTAGAAACTTAAGTATAGCGTCTTAGGCAAGCTTGTGGTCAAAATGGCTGCATTTTTCCCTCACATGCTCTTGGTTTCTCGTTTGTATTTTTAACTGCCTCAGCACTGATTCCTACTTCCTATTTGATAAGTTGTTTGGGCACAAGTCCATCAGTAGTTTAGTTCACAAGGCATCTCAAATCCTTTGCAGAATATCCATATTTAAGTAAGTATACACGTGCATTTGAGAATACAATACGAAACAAAATGAAGTGTGGTAACAAAAGAATTGGTAAGATGTCATAAGAGGAGTGATTAATTTGCCAGAGGATCAAGCATGGCTCCCTTGACAGGGCAGATTTCGAAGCTGTCTGGAAGAATGAGGAAGAGCATTCCAGAGAGGGAACCGCCGGGACAAGAACACCAGGTGGTGAAAATGCAGCATGTGAGTTGGGGATGTGGCAGAGGAAAACGGCAGAGGCTGCAAAGCGCTTTCGGAATCACATCATCATGGGTATAAATGAAGCTTTTCTTGATTCGTCCTATTATACCAATCTTCATTCCTCACATGTTCTGAAACACTGGTCTGAGTCACTCATTTGGGCTCTCAATCACACACTCTTCTGTCCATCAAAAACTACTTACTCCACACGGGTGGGTCTTAGCTACTTCTGACGGCCTTCGGTCATCTCCTCGGTGATTAAGAGTAATGGGAACTCAATGAATGCTTTCTAATGGAATAGAAGGGTCCTAGCATGGGGGTCTGAGTCAGACACAAATCATGTAGCTTCAGCCACACGTGTTTGGTAGGCAAGAAAAGGTGATTTTAAATCTCATTAGAGCTTTTATTCATAGTGAATGGAACACAGTAAGAGTTTAATGAATGAATTAATAATGAAGAAAGTGAAGAGATACAGTGAAGAGATGAATGTGGCTACTCTTTATATCTAAGACTGCTGATTATCGCAAAGTCTATGCTGAAAGTGAGTTATTTTAAAAAATAGAAGCAGGGGCATTTGAAAAGCTCAACACTTTCGCACCTATTTTAGGGAATTAAAACAGAAAAAGAGGCCGGGCACGGTGGCTCACGCCTGTAATCCCAGCACTTTGGGAGGCTGAGGCGGGTGGATCACCTGAGGTCAGGAGTTTGAGACCAGCCTGGCCAACATGGTGAAACTTTGTCTCTACTAAAACTACAAAAATTAGCTGACCTGAGATCCCAGCTACTCAGGAAGCTGAGGCAGGAGAATCGCCTGAACCCAGGAGGCAGAGGTTGCAGTGAGCCGAGACCACGCCACTGCACTCCAGCCTGGGCAACAGAGCGAGACTCCATCTATCTATCTATCTATCAATAAATAAATAAATAAGTAAATAAATAAATAAATAACAGAAAAAGAGAAATCTTTCAAAATGCTATAAGCTGCTAAAGCCAGAGACCTATTGCATTTTGGTCAGCATTTTGCAACTTTTAGTTAATGGAGACTGTGCCTTCCTCTTTGTTAGCCACTTGGTTAGCACATCTCCATGTTCACAGCCAACACCTAAAGAGTAACAGTAACAACCATAAGGAGTGATTCTTCATTTAAATTTTTTTTGGAATGTTAATATGATACTATTAGTCATTTCTATCCTTCCTTTTTGTCTACTTGCCTCTTCTAAAAGTGATAAACTATATCTTTGTTAAAAATAATTCAAGTCTATTAAAGTAAAATTTATATCTTCTATCTTACCTAGATTAGAACTTTTCAACCTTATTATACATGAAAATTGCAGATACAATAAGCATGTCAATAATGTAAAATTTCCAACCCCACACCCAGGTTTGGAACATTCGGAAGTGTGTGCGTGAGTGTGCATGTGTGTGTGCATGTGTGCGTGCGTGTGCGCGCGTGTGTGTGCGTGTGGGCTCGAGCATGTGTGTGCACGCACGTGTGTGTCTGGGAAAGGGTCTCACTCTGGCTTCCTGGTGGGAGTGAAGTGGTGTAATCATGGTTCACTGCAGCCTCAAACTTCTGGGCTCAAAGAATCCTCCTGCCGCAGCCTCCCAAGTAGCTGGGACTACAGGAACCTGCCACTACACCTGGCTAATGTTGAAATTTTTTGTAGAGATGGGGTCTAACTATGTTGTCCAGGCTGGTCTTGAACTCCTTGGTCTCCCAAAGTGCTAGGATTACAGGTGTAAGCCACTATGACTGGCAGGAAATGTGTATTTTTAATCATAAATTTTCCAGGTAATCTTGATGTCAGTGGTTCAGACAATACTTTGAAAAATACTTTCTAGGCTGGGTGCGGTGGCTCACGCCTGTAATCCCAGCACTTTGGGAGGCCGAGGTGGGCAGATCACCTGAGGTCAGGAGTTTGAGACCAGCCTGGCAAACGTGGTAAAACCCCATCTCTACTAAAAATACAAAAATTAGCCTGGCGTGGTGGCGGTCGCCTGTAATCCCAGCTACTCAGGAGGCTGAGACAGGAGAATCACTTGAACCTGGGAGGCAGAGGTTGCAGAGAGCTGAGATCGTGCCATTGCACTCCAGTCTGGGGGATAAGAGTGAGACTTTGTCTCAAAAAACAAAAAAAGAAAAAGAGAAAAAGAAAACGAAAAACACTTTCTAGTCAACCTCCAAATTAAGCTGGGCCATAAAAGAGCCAAGTAACCAGCATGGGGGGTGTCACACTTGTCAGGCCGCTCTTATCACAACTAGTTTCACTGAATGACACTTGAATCTACAACAATGCAAGAAACTGCCCGGCCCTATGAGAGATCCACCTAGATTTATAGATACGTGCACCAAATACATAGATAAAAACCAGAGATGTGAATTATGGCCTAACCGGTGCCCTTTGGGAAGGCACAATCAACAATCTTGCCAGCACAACAGGCACAAACCAGGGCTGCGCAGAAATGCCTGGTGGTGCTACTGGTTGATCGCTTTGCTCATGACTCCCCCTGTCTTCCTTAGGACAAACAGAGGAACACATCTTCCTCCAGACTCGGAATGAATAGCTGGACCGTCTTTTCACATTTGCTTTCTTTTTATCCTGTGGACACTGAATTACCCCTTTCACACTGCCTGACAATCCCTCGAAGCCAAACAACACCTACCTTTTGCAATTCTGTGATATTTAAAAATTGCAATTGAAAATACACACACACACACACACACACACATACATGCATGTAAACCTCACTCCTGGTTTTATTCTCTCTGTTAAACTCTTATTTTAGTTCATACTCCACATTCCTTTATTTTTAAAAAGTGGATTGTACCATGCTCTTTCATATGTATCTATGTGAGTTTTCTTAAATCTGTTCTGAAATAGGAGGCAGTGTAAATACATCAAGTGACAATCTACGTTTATTCATTAGGGACATTTTCTAGTTGGCACTTTCTTATGGGCTTTTTTTGACACTTTTTTATGGGCTTCTTGATTAACTCAAGATCACGAGTCTCAAAACCAGGGATGAGGGAATCACTTCTCAAAACTGGATTCCAGGTACCAGAACCCAATCTGAACACGGACAAAGCCTCCCAGCTCCTCTGTGGCTTTATCTCTCAGTCTTCACACAGTACACATTTTCTCATCAGTGTTTATTAGGACCACTGTTATTTCTAGCGTGTAAACACTGGCATGTATTGACAGTGGTACAAATGTTTAGGAATAACTAATGGTTTAATTTGCTTTTTCATTCAGCTATCCACATGGTTTGCATTAGTGCCAAGCAATGTCTCTAAGTAGTAAGGACTATGTGAACCACTCAGAACCAGGTCTGGATAATTATTTTTGTGTACATGGGGCACTCTGTGCCCCAACTCTGCCTTAGTGAGGTGCCTGGATACCACGGGGCTGGATGCAACAGCTGGTACAGCTGCCTGAGATCCCGCAACCTCATGGCCACATTGGAAAACTGTCCAGATTGTGCAACGAAGCTCTGTGTATGTGTGTGTGCGCGTGTGTGTTCATCTCTGTGTGTGTATGAGCACACATACATGAAGCTTGACCAATAACTGAAAGACTCACAACTTGCAAAATCAGCCACAACTAGCTCTCTTACAAACACTATTAACAGAATAACTGCCTACGCTGGCATGAAGCAACTGAAGGAAGAAAGAGCTGAAGAGAAGAGTACTTCGCTCAGAAGAAAGGAAACAGCCTTTATATCAAAGCTTAATATAAGCCAATTTGCAGAGCTCTCCTTGCATCCATCCAGCTAACATTTGATGAGCACCTACTATGTATAAAAAAGTCCTGAGTGCTCTGACTTCAGTTGATTCTCTGTTCTCTTCCCCACACAAATATCTCTCTTATTTTCTAAATACTTTCCTTAGTGTAGAAAGACTCAAATCTGGTCGTACCGAAAAGAATATTTATGATCTCAAATCATATTGATGGCCTCACGGAAATACAGCCTCACCAGTTAAAATACGGTACCATGCATTACCTGTTATGTCTGTGATTCAATGAGCAATCATGCAAAGAATCTTCAGTGCAGGCCCCCTCAGATGGATTCTCTCATCTTTGAGATCTAAACACTTTGTTTTGTCTCCTTTGAAGAAATTATATTCTTAAAGAGGAGGGCAAAGGGTAAGATGGGTTAGGGGGCTTCTTTTGGGTGTCTACTTCACTTTGTTCATGCCCAGCCAGTGTCTGGGCAACACACCCCTGCCCTCCTGCCTCTCCTGCAGGCACATCCCAGCCCTTGAGCTTTTCTTATGTGCCACACATCTGGAATGAGCACCTGGGACATTTGTGTTTCTATTTTTCCCATCCAACAGGAACAGCCCCCTGTTCCGAGGCACAGCAGCAAGTGAGGCAGTCTCAGGCATACAGCTGCATTGTGAAGATCAAACCAAATGCATGGCCTCTGGACCTGTCAACTGCCTTTCAGTAAATACTAAGGACAGTTTTCTCCCTTTCTTAAAGCACACGTGGAATCTACCATCAGTGTCTCCTATAAGTCTTAAAAAATGCTTTGAAATCAGGCACAACCCCAAAGGATGGTCCCTTTCACACCCTACTGCGTTGAACCAGCTTCACGTGTTTGCTGAAAGCCACACGGTGACAAATCTAAGGTGAAACCCAGGATATAAATCCAGGCCAGATGTTTTGTGAAGTACCCTGCACTCCTGAACTCTTCTGTCTAGAAGGTGACAGAAGCTCACTGGGCGTGATCGGACTCAGGTAAAGGGAACATCACACCATGGAGGGAAACTAACCTGTTTGCCAACACACTTCACAGATAGGAATTTAGGTGACCCCAGGAGCAAGGGAGAATTGAGTTTGTGCAGATTTCACCCATGCATGCCCTTGGCTACTTTGGCAACGAGGAGTAACTTGTGCAGTGCAGCTCAGTGGTGAGGCGTCCGTTCATCCGTTCTCCACCTCCCTTAATATTCGCTGGGCGCCTCCTACGTACTGGGCATTGCAACTGGCCCTGGCGACAGGGTGTTTGTGGGGCTTACATTCTATTCAGGGAGGAGGATAATAAGAAACTTTTTTTTTTTTTTGAGACGGAGTCTTGGCTCACTGCAACCTCTGCCTCCCTGGTTCATGCGATTCTCCTGCCTCAGCCTCCCAAGTAGCTGGGATTACAGGCGCTGGCCACCATGTCTGGCTAATATTTTTGTAGTTTTAGTAGAGATGGGGTTTCACCATGTTGGCCAGGCTGGTCTTGAACTCCTGACCTTGTGATCTGCCCACCTCGGCCTCCCAAAGTGCTGGGATTACAGGTGTGAGCCATCGCGGCTGGACAATAAGAAAACTTTTACATAAACATGCAATATATTGGCAGATGGGAATGAATGAAATCAAGAAAAATCAGGCCAACAGGAGACTGGCAGTCACAAGTGGAGAGCAATCCTAGATGGAAGTGCTCAGGACCCGCCTCCCTGAGGCCATGACATTGGCCTGGATGCTTGGTGAAGGAAAATGATATAGAAGTACCTGGAATCAAGGGTTTCAGTCTGAGCTAACGCCACATTCAAATCCCTGAGGCAGGACTGCAGGGTGACCAGATGGCTGAAACTAGTAACAGGAGGGAACCCACAGAAATTGCTGTAAGCAGTTGAGATTTAATCCAATGCCAACAGGTAGAGACTAAAGGAGTAAGGCAGATCTGTCTGAGTCCTAATTTGGCCTCTTATTAGCCAAATGCCCTAAAAAAGTTGGTGGTGGATCTCTCTGAACTTCATCTCCCTCATCAGGGAAATCAAGAGAAAGATGCCCATTTTCTAAAGTGTTTATCCAAATGCCTCCTGTAGGGTAAGGGTTCACTGAGTGCTGACTGTTGCTGTTGTTCTTAAGTTTCTGGTTTTTACGTAGCATGCATCCTCTGAGGAGCTTTCAGTCATTCTTTCTATTACCTTTAGTTTGCTAAATAAGTAAGTTCTTGGCATGTCTTTCAAGTTTGAGATCTATTCCTTTGGGTTGGTTTTGAATTGTTTGTGGTAAAGAGTTACTCTGGTTATTAGAATCTGTATTACAAGCCGGTGATAGCTGGAATTTTAGATGTTTAAGAACATGTAAGACAGCAATATATGACTCCTAAATGTTTATTTTGCCAGATAAGAGAATTTTAAAAACAAACAAGTTTATCATCTATCATAAATAGCACCTCATGAAGGACAGGATATTTGGCACAATCATCTCCAAGAAGGGGCAATTCCTCCCTAGAAAGGTCACCTTTCATAGATATATACACATGTATGCATATGTGCGTGTGCACAAGCAAGCCTGCACGTTTGCCTGGACATCCTCTTTCTCTGTCTTTCTCCATATGTAGTGTGTGTGTGTATTTTTCTCTACGTGGCAAAATAAAGAGCTGGGGCTACATATTGCTGTCTCACATGTTTTTAAACTCTGACGTACATAAACAAATGTATTTTTCTTGCTTTGCTGTCAATCCGTGAACATGTCCCCATACATAGACCTCTGCCAGCTCCCGTTTACAAGCCCTGCTCTGGACAAAGGAGATGTGATCAATGCCACAGGCGGGGGAGAAGAGCTCCCCGAGGCTCAGCCTAGCCTCGGGGAAGTTGTGATCTGCCAAGGGCAGTGAAGCTGTGGGCACCTGACCTGCTGGCACGATAACTCTGCGTTCGTTCGTGGTCATGTTTGGGGGTGGCATGTGCTTCTCCTCCATGTAGCTGCCATAGTTCATCCCGACGGTGTCTGGGCTGCCCACCATCTTCCCGCCTTTGGCCACACTGCATTCATCAGGAGAGTTCCTGGAGGAGAAGAAGAAATGTCCTTCCATTACAACAGCAACCAAAGAGCACGTCTCCAACGACTTCTCACAATACACAGAGAGAACCGAAGAAGGGCAAGGCGGAAGAGACTGGGGGAGAAAGGACAAGTGTGAAAAGCCAAATACAGGTGGGGTGCCGTGACTCACACCTGTCATCCCAACACTCTGGGATGCCCAGGCAGGCGGATCACGAGGTCAAGAGATTGACACCATCCTGGCCAACATGGTGAAACTCCGTCTCTACTAAAAATACAAAAATTAGCTGGGCGTGGTGGTGTGCCTGTAGTCCTAGCTACTTGGGAGGCTGAGGCAGGAGAATCTCTTGAAACCGGAAGGTGGAGGTTGCAGTGAGCTGAGATCGTGCCACTGCACTCCAGACTGGCGACACAGCAAGATTCCATCTCAAAAAAAAAAGAAAAAAAGAAAAGCCAAATACAGTGCCTTGCCTTCTGTCCTCCCAAAATGCATATTTTGAAGGCTTAACTCCCAATGTGATGGTATTAGGAGAGAGAGTCTTTGGGAGGTAATTCGGTTTGATGAGGTCATGAGGGTAGAGTCCATGATGGGATTAGTGCCCTTATTAGAAGAGGAAGAGACCAGAGCTCTCTCTCTCTCTCTCTGCCATGTGAGGGCAGACCAAGAAGGTGGCCAAGCCATCTGCAACCCAAGGACAGAGACCTCACCAGAGACTGGCCCTGCTGGTGCCTGATTTTAGACTTCCAACCTCCAGAAGCATGCAAGCTCGAGTCCCGCTGCTTCAGCCAGCCTGTCTGTGGGGCTCTGTGAAGGCAGCCTGCACAGGCTAGGACAGTACCCACACTGGCCAGACTCACAGAACATGCACAAGGGAGGCGGAACTACCACCTGGCTTCTGTTTCTTAAGCAGCTCCTCCAGAAACTGTCATGTCAGAACTCCATCTGTGACAACTGACTGGGAACACTTGCAGGGAACAGTGAACTGCTCTTTGTTCTCACGGTGTGACAGTAAACAGGCAGAGTAGACAGATGCTGAGAGGTGGCACCAGGGACACTCGCTGCTCAGCGAGGTTTATCCTGGAACGATGTTCCTTTTCAAAACCTCAGAATGAAATCCTCCTGCTGAATTTCAAATCCCTGCAGCCAATCTTTACATACGAAGCTTTGAAGACTCACAGTGTTCCAGGCTTAGGTGCAGACAGGAAGGGCAGAGAAGGGTGGGGACGACGCTAGGGGAGGCCTCATGGGAGTGGACTCCAGCAGTCCTAGAGGACCCCTGGGAAAGAGATTTGGAAGGAACTGTGTGGTTGCAGAGAGGGGTCAGCTACTGACTACTGACCTTGGGCAACAGGTCACAGGGCTGCTGTTAGTAAGGCAGTCACTGTCATTTGGATAAAGTCAAATCTACCTTTCTGGAAAAAGAAAAGGAAACCATTTTAAACAGTGAGATGTGAAAGCTACAGGACATAAATGAAATGGCATCTGATAGGGAAATGCCAAAAAGAAAATCCAGTTTAGGGCCGGGAGCGGTGGCTCATGCCTGTAATCCCAGCATTTTGGGAGGCCGAGGCGGGTGGATCACCTGAGGTCAGGAGTTCAAGACCAGCCTGACCAACA
>NW_012117154.1:1985219-1997694 GCF_000951035.1 Colobus angolensis palliatus
AGGAAGGAAGGAAGGAAGGAAGGAAGGAAGGAAGGAAGGGAGAAAGGAAAGAAGGAAAGAAAATCCAGCTTAAGCAGAAAAGAGAATGTACATGTCAGTGCCTTCTTAGATGGCTAACGCATAGATGGCTAACCCAGGGTCACTGTAGCTGAGGAGTATTAATATTCAGGGTCTGTTGTCTAAGGTGGATTTCCAGAAATGCCTCTCAGGCTCTATCCAATGCACGTATTTTTTTTCAAATTCCTTGGAATCTGGGAACCTTCACTTTCTCTGGATTTCAGATTTCTATCCCAGTGTTTCCGGTTGTGGGATCCCCTCCAACGAACCCTCATTTATCTCCTCCACATCTTGTTAGTTGGAGTTCTGTGGGGAACTTGGAGAATCAAAAATCTATGGGCTTGGCATGGATGTGAACTTCAAGTCTAAGGAGGTCGAAACCACCTGAGGCAGGAGAGCACTTTCTGAGTGGGGTGAGATGGAGTGGGTCATTCCACACCTGAAAGTCATAGCTGGGATGTGGACAGGAAGGGAAAGTGTTTGTTCAGCATCTGGGAACTTGAAAATACAGGTTTGTTCTCAGCATCACTTACAAATGTGTCCGAAGCCTATGGAGGGTTCTTAGGTGTTGGCAGTGAAAAGGGTGAGCCGAGACTGCCATCTGCGGATGGAGGTTAGAGTCAGGGTCATGCAGGACTCAGGCCCTACCACAGGCCTGGAATGCACAACCCTGCCTGATGGCATCCTCACAGCTGTGCTAACATGAAGGGAATTTTAAAATAATAATGGTCTGAGTTCCCATGAAGTAGATCCTGAATATTTCCACCGCTGCCTACACATGCATTATTTCCTCTTGATGCTATTTTTCCTGGCTTCACACATTTATCTCTAAAAGACCCATCCTAATATCAAAACACAGAGTGTCTTCAGTTGAGACTGAGTTTCCTATTCCTCTGGAAAATTCCATCAGTTGAGTAGACTGTATATGTTTTGGTATATTTGTCTCAAGGAGAGAAGTTACTAGGGAAGAGAAGTTAGAGGGATTAGGTTCTTTAGGATAAAGACTTTACCCAGATGATGTGAGTAACTCAAGTAACAACTATAAAATCTAGACAACCTTTGTTAAGATTCAATCATTCACACATCCATTTAGACAACTCTTATTAAGTGCCTGCTGTATACCAGGCCCCATTAATTCTTTCTTTTCAAACAATGCAGTTAACCATTTGAAAAGTAAAAGATCAAAGAGATGTATAAAATTATAGAAACAGACCAGGTGCGGTGGCTCACGCCTATAATCCCAGCACTTTGGGAGGCCGAGGTGGGCGGATCACCTGAGGTTGGGAGTTTGAGACCAGCCTGACCAACACGGGGAAACCCTGTCTCTACTTAAAAAAAAAAAAATTAGCCGGGCTTGGTGGCGCATGCCTGTAATCCCAGCTACTCGGGAGGCTGAGGCAGGAGAATCACTTGAACTAGGGAGGTGGAGGTTGCTGTGAGCCGAGACCGTGCCATTGCACTCCAGCCTGGGCAACAAGAGCAAGACTCCATGTCAAAAAAAAAAAATTATAGAAACAGGGGACATTGTGGATTTTGAACCCTTCAGACCAACCCCTTTTGTTCTTTTAGTTCTTTATAGTTTAATTTTCATATCTGAGGACAAGAACTCTAGGCATAGATCACAAGAGTTTCCCTATGACATTAAAGTAGATCCTTCAGCCTGGTTGCGGCAGCTCATGCCTGTAATCTCAGCACTTTGGGAGGCTGAGGCAGGCAGATCACTTGAGGCTAGGTGTTCGAGACCACCCTGGCCAATATGGTGAAACCCTATCTCTACTAAAAATACAAAAATGTCACCAGGCATGGTGGTTCATGCCTGTAATCCCAGCACTTTGGGAGGCTGAGGCAGGCAGATCACTTGAGGCTAGGTGTTCGAGACCACCCTGGCCAATATGGTGAAACCCTATCTCTACTAAAAATACAAAAATGTCACCAGGCATGGTGGTGCATGCCTGCAACCCCAGCTACTCAGGAGGCTGAGGTGGGAGGATCACCTGAGCTCAGGAGGTGGAGGTTGCAGTGAGCCAAGATTGTGCCACTGCACTCCAGCATGGGCAACAGAGCAAGATTCTGTCAAAAAAAAAAAAAAAAATCCTTCATCAAATCTGGATATGATGAACTATTAAAATGCATTTTGTGACAGCTTTCTAAAAATATGAGTACACATTTAAAATGGGGTCAATGGTCAGTAAAGCTACTCTGTTTTCATTTCGCAACAACAACATCCAATTCATCTCATTAGATTTTCCCATCCCAGCTTTCATTGTGGAAAATGGCAGAACGAGGACATCAGATCCCATTTTCAAAACCTGCACCTTTAGGATAATGTTTTTAAACTCTTTTTTTCCATTGCATTTTGTTTTAGCTTAGAGAAAGATAGAGTAGAGCCACTTTTTATTATTATTATTATTATTATTATTATTTCAAGTGTTTCTTTGTAATAACTCTGAGGGACCTCCAACCCCAAAGTGAGGAAATGGTAACGCCACAGGGTCACTGAAGTGCTAGACTCCAACCGAGTATTCAACAAATATTGGTGAAGCAGGCCCCAGTTGTTGTACTCACTTTTTAGTCTTTTTCCCTTGTTAGTTCTCTTACAATTTTTTTTGCTTTTTATCTTCTTCTTCTTATTATTTTTTGAGACGGAGTCTTGCTCTGTCGCCCAGGCTTGAGTGCAGGGGCGCAATCTCAGCTCACTGCAACCTCTGTCTCCTGAGTTCAAGCGATTCTCCTGCCTCAGCCTCCTGAGTAGCTGGGATTACAGGTGCCTGCCACTACGCCTGGTGAAGTTTTGTATTTTTAGTAGAGATGGGGTTTCATCATGTTGGCCAGGTTGGTCTCGAACTCCTAGACCTACGGTGATCCTCCTGCCTCGGTTTCCCAAGGTGCTGGGATTACAGGCATGAGCCACTGAGCCCAGCCTTCTCTTGCAAAGTTTAACAGCAAAAGAGCAGCCTTAACGTGTTTGGGATCTGTTCTGGGAGCTTAATAGTTATCAATCTTCACCACAGCGAACTGTGTTGCTGGCATCGTCTCCACTTTCCAGAGGTGTGAACTGAGTACTCAAAACACAAGGGTCTGGCTCCAGGACTCACAGCCAGGAGGAGGTAGAATGAGACTTCCGTACGGGTGGCCCCAACTCTCCATCCCTGCTTCTTGACCCTGAACAGAATGACTCCACAAAGTAAAGGCAAGACAATGTCCTCTAAAAGGTAACTAGATCTTCATTTCAGGAAGGCATCAGGGACTCCCTGACTCATACACTACTCTGGTTTAAGGTATACACTGAAGCACTCATCCTGACACACTGTCCTACCCTGGGACTCTTCCCTGAAGAGCATGTATATGACACAAGCAGGGCACACATATGAGATGCAAATAAGAGGGGTGATTCCTGGAGAAGAAAAGAATTTTCAAAGATATCTGCTTTACTTAAGAAAAGGACGCCAGGCACAGTGACTCACACCTGTAATTTTGGCATTTTGGAAGGTCAAGATAGGTGAATTGTTTTAGCTTAGGAGTTCAAGACCAGCCTGGGCAACATGAAATATGTATTTACAAAAAATACGAAAATTAGCTGGGCATGGAGGCGCACCTGTAGTCCCAGTTACTCAGGAGGCTGAGGTGGGAGGATCACCTGAGCCTGTGGAGGTTGAGACTGCAGTGAGCCGAGATCACGCTACTGCACTGCGGCCTGGACAACAGAGCAAGACCCTGTCTCGGAAAAAAAAAAGAGAGAGAGAACAAAAGAAAAGGAAATTTTACCACATTTCAGAGAACTGCAAAGTGTTCATTTGAAAGACTCACTATAAATACATTTTTGGCTCTGTGCCCAGGTGTGATAAGAAAAGACCCACACTGCACAAATGTGTGTCTTGATTACTCCACTGCAGCCCCACCTTCACCGGGCATTCCGAGGCTCACACATCACCAGGGAAAAAGTTCCCACAAACCGCTTGGTATGTCACCTGCACCAAGCGCTGCCCAGCAGAGAGGACCATGTGCTGTCCACTCTCAGATTTGGAAGTTCAATGCATTGTCTCATTGTGCACAGGGCAAAGAGCATGCTGTGCAGGGAATGAACAGTCCTGAAGTAGCACAGTGTGTCAGGATGAGTGCTGCAATGTACACTTTAAACCAGAGTAGTGTACGGGTCAGGGAGTCCCTGATGCCTTCCTGAAATGAAGATCTAGCTACCTTTTAAGCATATACATACTTTCAAACATACACATACAAACCTTTTAAACATACACATACTTGCATACGTGTGTTGCAGCAGTTCCTGAGAACATTCTCAGGCTATTCAGCAGGTGCCCGTCAAATAGACAATCATCTAGTAAATATTAAATGTATCTGTCTTATTGTTTGGGGTAGAAATTTCTTTATTGCAAATAAGCGTTGTTCAAGATATTGCTCTCAGAGACTCCTTTGAAGACAAACGAAAATCATTTTGTCTTTTTAGAAAATTTCAATAGTTTGGGGGGAACAGCTGGTGTCTGGTTACATGAATAAGTTCTTTAGTGGTGATTTCTGAGATTTTTGTGCACCCATCACCCAAGCAGTAAACACTGTACCCAATGTACAGTCTTTTCTCCCTCACCCACTCCTACCCTTCCCCCAGAGTCCCCAAAGGCCATTGTATCATTCTTATGCCTTTGTGTCCTCATAGCTTAGCTCCTACTTATAAGTGAGAACATACGATATTTGGTTTTCCATTCCTGAGTTACTTCAGTTAGAGCAATGGTCTCCAACTCCATCCAAGCTGCTGCAAACACCATTATTTTGTTCCTTTTCATGGGTGCATAGTATTCCATGGTGTGTATATATGTATACATATATCTATATACACACACACATATATACAAGCACAAATATACATATATATATATACACACACACACCACATATTCTTTATCTACTCATTGGTTGATGGGCATTTAGGCTGGTTGCACATTTTTGCAATTGTGAATTGTGCTGCTATAAACATGCATGTGCAAGTGCCTTTTTCATTTCCTCTGGGTAGATAACCAGTGGTGGGATTGCTGGATCAAATGATAGTTTTACTTCTAGTTTTCCATACTGTTTTCCATAGTGGTTGTACTAGTTCACATTCCCATTGGCAGTGTAAAAGTGTTCCCTTTTCACTATATCCATGCCAACATCTGTTTTTTTTTTTTTTTTTGAGATGGAGTCTCGCTCTGTCACCCAGGCTGGAGTGTAGTGGCCGGATCTCAGCTCACTGCAAGCTCCGCCTCCCGGGTTTACGCCATTCTCCTGCCTCAGCCTCCCAAGTGGCTGGGACTACAGGCGCCCGCCACCTCGCCCGGCTAGTTTTTTGTATTTTTTAGTAGAGACGGGGTTTCACCGTGTTAGCCAGGATGGTCTCGATCTCCTGACCTCGTGATCCACCCGTCTTGGTCTCCCAAAGTGCTGGGATTACAGGCTTGAGCCACAACATCTGTTTTTTCTATTTTTAATTATGGCCATTCTTGCAGGAGTAAAATGGTATCACACTGTGGTCTTGATTTGCATTTCCCTGATAACAAGTGATGTTGAGCCTTTTTTTCATGTTTGCTGGCCATTTGTATATCTTCTTTTGAGAGTTGTCTATTCATGTCCTTAACCCACTTTTTGACGGAATTATTTATTTTTTTCTTGTGATTTGTTTGAGTTCCTTGTCGATTCTGGATATTAGTCCTTTGACAAATGCATAGTTTGCAAATATTTTCTCCCACTCTGTGGGTTGTCTGTTTGCTGATTATTTCTTTTGCTGTGAAGAAACTTTGGTTTAACTAAGTCCCATCTATTTATCTTTATTTTTGTTGCATTTGCTTTTGGATTATTGGTCATGAACTGTTACTCTCAAATTCACATTTTCAGCTCTAGGTTCTATTTGTCACCCACAAAACATTAGTCTTGATGGTCCTCTGCAATATGTGGCATCAACAAGAGAAAACAGGAGCTGGGAAGACAGATACTCCCCTCTGCTCACAGCAGGAGAAAGTCCATGGTAGCCAGGGGTCCCCAAGATGGGAGGGCTGGTTCAGGATTCTGAGAAAGAATTGGACAATGGCCCAATGGCAGAGGTATTAAAAAGTGAGCCATGACACTTCACAACTCCCTGACAACACCCTTGGGGCCACACAGTCTCAAACTCCTGAGCTCAAGCGATCCTCCTGGTTCAGCCTCCCTATAAATAGCTGGGACTACAGGCCACACTCCCTGAGAAATGTAACCTTTGCAGCAATCTCACACTTTTCCATGGCATTTGGTCATAACTGTGGTCACTCACAGGAATACAGAAATAGTGTAGGAAGACACCGAACCTTCCTGATGGAAATAAAATTACTGGAGATGTGCCCAATGAAACCGGCTTGTTGAGCTTCAAACAATAATCTCTCTTAAATAGCAGTTGGAGAATTAAGTTCTAATCATTTAAAATCATGAGCACTGACTTCTTAAAACATACTAGCATTCTGAATTAATGATAAAAGGACATGGCAAAGAATATCAAATTCATTGGAAATTTTGTTAAATTTGAATTAAGGAGAGAAGACAGACACGTTGCTAAGCCCAGTTGGGTTCTCATAGGGTTACGGAATCAGAGGGCTGGAAGAAGCCCCGTTTCCAAGCCCCTGGGCATGACTGTCTGGAAACCACTCGAATGAACAAGAGTTTAGCTTCGTTAACAGTTTTTTAGGGAGGGGCTTCGTAATTTTCCTCTGCAACTCCAGAGTTCTATTTATAAATATGTAGAAGTTTGAGGTGGGTCATAAAAATGCATATAAGACAAAATGATAACATAAATAATTAACAGAATAAAAATGAGTGGAAAACAAGGACCAAAAAGGAATTAAGAGATAAAAGCAGCCCACTGAGTAAGCTTACTATTTATCCTGCTGAGGTAGGATACCAATTCAGCTCCGAGCTTTCTACTCGCCAAAGCAAAGATGGAAGTGCATCTGATGACAAGGTTTGAGGTATTAGTAAACTATATACAAACCAGTTATTCAGCAGAAATAAAGCTCTCCCTGGGCTAAGCTTTGAGGGTTTTTCTCACGGCTTCTCATGAAGAAAACTGGGCTATGCATTAAACAATATCGTTCCCAACATCTCATAATACATCTAAGACCATTCCGCACAGTGCCAGGAGGAGCTGGTGGCAGAGCAGGACACTCCCTGTACACAGTGGTCCCATGCTGCATCCACAGAGGTCTAGAGACGGCATGTCCCCAGCCTGTCCTCCATACTGGCTGCTATTGGAAAGATCAGACCTGTCAGAGAAGTCAGTGCAAAAACATGAAAAAAATCAGTAATTAAAGAATGAAAAAACCTGGAGAGATGCAGTGTTATATATGCCTCTAGTTCCATAACTCCCAAATTTCTAGATTTTACTTATTTTACTGTTTCTTAAGAGACACGGTCTTGCTCTGTCACGCAGGCTGGAGGACAGTGGTATGATTGCAGCTCACTGCGGTCTCAAACTCCTGGGCTCAAGCGATCCTCTTGTCTCAGCCTCCCAAGTAGCCGGGACTATGCACACGTGCCGCTATACCCGGCTGTTTTTTAATTGTATAGATGGGGTCTCACTATGTTACCCAGGCTGGCCTCTAACTCCTGTCCTCAAGCAATCCTCCCACCTCAGCCTCCCCAAGCACTGGGATTGCAGGCATGAGCTGCTGCACTGAAACCCCTACTTTCTAGATTTTAAATTCAAATTTACCAACATTAAACAGGGTCATGCTTATGTCTCTAAGAGCACCAAAGCATTGTGGGTAAAAAAATCTTTCCAGGCCTCAGTTGGTTAATCTTCCAACCAGTATTTCACTGTTGACTAATGACGAGCATGGCTCCAGACTCTTTTCATGTGTTTATGTTTTAATAAACATATGGATAAAGCATTTAACATGGTGCCTGGCACAGGACCACGCCAGGTGTCAGCTGTTGCTGTCAGTTCATTTCATCTGCATATCTCCATGACAGAAATACTTGAAAGCAGGAGCCTTATTACAGATGAAGCACAGAGAGGTTGGATAGCTTGCCCAAGATCACACAGCCAATAGGGGAAGAACTGGGATTTGACCCTAGATAGTCAAGGTCTCAACTCCAAGTACTTCACTGCCCCACTCTGTGCCGTTGCTCGGTAAATCCATGTGAGGAGTCTTTCACAGACCTAAAGCACCATTGAATGGAACCTCAGAAAACTTAATTTCATCACTATTAAGTATTCTAAAAGAACATCTTCAGAGTGGTCCTGAAGACAGTCATGGGTGAGGGTTACAGATGTGAGCTGAGCAGGGCAGCCATGAAGGAGCAAGGCAGGGCCCCGTGGGAGACTTGGAAGGTGGCAATGTTTATGTGGAGATATAAATAGGTTTTGATAAGTTTGGTCTAAAAGAAATAGTCACCTCAATTGGCAGGTAAGCATTCTATGCTTCTCCCCAAAACTTCATTGATGTGCCCAGCAGGGTGCATGTTTTACAAAGATGACGGGCAAACATTCGTAAGTCCAAAAGGAAACCAGACAAATGTCCCCATGATGAGAGAGCCGAGTGGGAGTGCATCTGACTCTGACTGCAGGCCCAAAAAGATGGAGGTGAGGACCAGGCCAGGAGCTGGACCACTGTGGAAGTAGTCAATCTAATTTTTTAAGATTAAATAAAATAAGTCCAAGATGAAAGCCTCCTTGAGCTATCGCCATATGTAATACCCCTTAAAAAAAAAAAAAAGCAGGGTTTGGGGTGGGGACTAATATTCCTGAAAAAGCATACTGAGAAATGTAAAATTTGGTCTTTAGTCTTT
This sequence comes from Colobus angolensis palliatus, assembly GCF_000951035.1. Classification (NCBI taxonomy): domain Eukaryota; kingdom Metazoa; phylum Chordata; class Mammalia; order Primates; family Cercopithecidae; genus Colobus; species Colobus angolensis. The sequence continues at coordinate 1,994,079 of NW_012117154.1, forward strand.
GAAAAACAAAATAAACTTGGCATCTGACTTTGGTTTTCTCACATCAGAGTCTACTTAGAGCGAGGCAGTTTCCGTCATGGAAAGAACCCGCAATGAAATGGCACAGCCGTGGCCATTAGCTTGACAAGCATGGAGCCTCAGCCCTTGTGGGTGTGAATGGGCCTCATTTATCCAAGAACGGCACTGAAGACATCCCAGGGGGACAGCCCCAAGCTTGCTGGCCACATTAAATCTGATTCACCCTCACTTCAGAACACTTAGCAGGGGCCCACTCCTTGGAGAAAGTCCAAGGCAAGTCAGAATGTAATTGCGGAAATCAATACGTCTTCTTCTTTGGGTCAGTGGAGGTAAACCCGCTAATCCTGTCGCAAATCTACCTGTTCTCCTACAGCCATCCTCCTTCCTAATCCTCTGAATTCCTCTTGCACCTGGACACGCCTTTTCAGCCCCTTGTTCTCCGTCACATGCTGGTGAAGTGTCCCTGAACTTCACTTCCAAAGCTTTCTCCCTCCTGCTACCAGAGTGCTCTCCCCCAAACAGAAATGCAAGCTGGCCATGTCCAACCTAATCCCCGTCACAGTCCAGAGCCCCCCCCTAGATTCTCCTCAGTGATCTGGCTCTGGGGCCCCTCAAGTCAGTCATTTGTTTAGCAAATATTTGTGGAGCATCTTTCTAGGCCAAGCACTGTCCCAGGTGCTGGGGTTATATCAGTGTCTCTATTATAATGGGGCTGGCATTTGAGTGGCCAGAGCCCCTCTCCCCAACTCCATGTGCTCTGTGCTCAAAGACCACATTCCACATCACCCCCTAGTCTCTTCCCTTTGAGCCTTCCTTTTGCTACTCCCTCTGCCTTCAAGGCCCTGCCTATGACCACCTGATACCTGCCCTATTCACCTGTTCACCACCTGGCACCTGCTCTATTCACCTGTCCGTGCTCACCTCAGGGGTCTCTACAAGCCTTTCCCCGGCCTCCAGAGAGAGGAATGTCTCCTTTCCACTTCCACCGTTCTCTGTATTTTCTCAGTAAGTGTCTGCAGGATGACTGAGTACCTTTATGAATGAACCTTCCATTTAAATATTGAGTTCCTTATCTTATACCTGCAGTGCAAGAGAAAGCCCCTCATGTTGGAATCAGAAAACCAATGTTGACCTTGGTTGACCTTAGATGAGTCACCTAACCTTTCGAGGCTCCACTCCTTCATTCATAAAAATGAATGAACGCTTTCTTGAGGTTGCTGTGAGGACATCCCTGAGATGATGCCTGTGAAGAAAGTCTGCAAGCTGTGAAGCACTATGCAAATTAACACAGCATGTGCACGCCTGTGCATGTGCGTATGTGGGTGTAAATGTGAGGCTTTTTGTTTTTGGCAACTGTTCATCATTGTACCTCGGTAAACTCTTCTGTAGGTCAGCAAGCTAAGGTTTACTCTTGTGCAGTGTTCAGCATGCAACTGTTTTCTGGAATGTCACTGTGTTTCTGAATGTTCCTTTTGGTTTATTAGGTTAGTTCACATTAAGAAGAACTTGGTGAGGAAGCCACATGGAAGAACTGGAAAGGCTTTCTTTGGCAGCTCTACCCTAAGAGGGCAAAGAGGTCAGTTCTGCGAGAGAACCCCCACAAAAAGGCTGGCCCGGGACAAGCATTCCAGGCCTGTCTCAAGTCTGAACACAAATAAATCCCTCCTCAGGTGGTTTTCTTCATAAGGATCCTCAAAGCACATACTTAGTCCTCATCGACTGAACAAGCTCCTAATCAAGTTTCATAGTGTGAATCGAGGTCAGTCACCACAAAAGGTATTTTTAGGACCCCAGACAAGGAGGGGATTGTCTGGAGTGCTGCAGGGTAATTTGTGGGTCTGTTTTATTTCTGAATCAGAGGCAGTGGAAAAGCTGTTTCAGACCCCATGGCTGGAGCAGCGGGTGGAGCTCAGCAGTGATTCATGTAGAACTCCGGGCTCAAACTGAAACCGTAGATGTTTGTCTTCACAGCTGTGTGTTATTTTTACCCTTACTAAATATTCTCTCTTACACCTGGAATTTCAGCCTCTTCCCAACAGTCCTGTGCCTTCCCCCTTCTCTGAAGCAGCTGAAGACAAAATTAATTAAAAAGTCACCACCAGCTCACCAACAGTTAGTTCTTTGTCCCCTTAAAGGGGCTCGATGTTTCCCTGAGACAGTTTCATTATTTAAGTTTATATTTCTCTTTACAGCCAAAAACGAATGTCAGCAAAACCGTGTTGCTTTTAGATCTTGAAAACTGGAGGGAAATGCACCATTTTGGGATTCATCATTTGAACATAAAATGTTCTGTAGCATAATATCTCTACAAGTAGTTACATGACAAAGATCAGATGTGACGTCTTTTCTATCTTGCGCATGTCTTTTAATTTGTCTGAAAGGCTCCTTTTTCAGAGAAGAAAGGATTGAGCCCAATAGCCAATATGGTGCTTCAGGTTTTTATTTTTATAACAGGCCAGGTGAATCCTAGTTAACCAAAACAATTTTTCTTTCTTTTTTTTTTTTTTTCTTTTTTGAGACAGAGTCTTGCTCAGTTGCCCAGGCTGGAGTGCGGTGGCACGATCTCGGCTCACTGCAAGCTTCGCCTCCTGGGTTCACGCCATTCTCCTGCCTCAGCCTCCCAAGTAGCTGGGACTACAGGCGCCCGCCACTACGCCCGGCTAGTTCTTTTGTATGTTAATAGAGATGGGGTTTTATCGTGTTAGCCAGGATGGTTTTTTTTTTTTTTTTTTTTTGAGATGGAGTTTCGCTCTTGTTGCCCAGGCTGGAGTGCAATGGCACGATCTCAGCTCACTGCAACCTCTGCCCCCACTGGGTTCAAGCGATCCTCTTGTCTCAGCCTCACAGGTAGCTGGGATTATAAGCATCTGGCTAATTTTTTTAATATATATATTTTTAGCAGAGGTAGGGTTTCACCATGTTGGCCAGGCTGGTCTCGAACTCTTGACCCACCTACTATTTTTAAAATGTGATTTTGTCTGGAGACACCTGGTGAGGTTAATGTAAAGGTGAGTGCAGGTGAAGTGACCTGATGTGATAAAATAAGATGGTAGTAAATATTTTTAAAATGTGTAATATATACAAAAAATCAAAATGCAGTTGGCCCTTGGATTTGATGCTTCTTGTCACTGCTTGTCTGACATGTGGAGTGAAGCTTGCTATCCCTATCAATGCAGGAAAGAAGTTCAGCTTCTTCTACAAAGCCGTGAGGGAGTGAAGAACAGTCCAGGCCTGTGGCCAAATGGCCAACTTTTACTTTCACTTTCAACTTTCACTTGGGCAAGTGACAAAAACTTTTGGAAACTCAGTGGTCATCTGTAAATGGGAATAATCATAGTAATGTCATCTCCTAGATGTTTGAGAAAACTGGACAATATGTTGTATACCAAAATCTATTAATAAATCATGTGTGTTGTAAAAATATGGGTTAGTATTATCCCTTTCAGGCTCTTTCTCTCCCACCCAGGCAGAGTTGATTGCACCCTCATCCCTATTATTGCTGGGCCCTGAACATCGCTCTGTACTGAATGTGTCTCATGATCTCACAGAATCTTTTTCACCTTTGGTAGACCATGAGCTTCTCTTAGTTTCTTTTTTT